>NC_090654.1:189875234-190175234 GCF_040937935.1 Hyperolius riggenbachi
AACGGCAACCTCCATATCATTCTCACTTTAGGTGTCCTTGAAGTGCTGGAAAAATAATAATAATGAGCGAGTTATAGTATAAAGTGACAGAAACTATAGCATTATTGCATACATCATGCCAAGCGGACTGCCACATGTCTAGTCTCCTCATATGTCCCAAATGATGGCATAGCTGTTACATCATTACATTCCCAGTGCATTATGTAAAAACATAAGGATGAATGTGAGCGGTTGCTTCAGAAAGTACCCATTTCCTCACTGACATTTTAATGCTTGGTGTCCGCAGTTAAGAGATTTTATTGGCCGCCTGTCCTGCACAGACAAGAACATTGGGATTGCAAGCATATCAACAGTCATTACAGCAACCCCAGCATCCTATCTGCTGCTTTGTACACATTATCTGATGAAATGTCACTACTGACATTCTAGAGATAATTACTCCAGATCTGAATAAATATTGAAGGTAGCATTAGGAAAAAAACAGAAGAGATGGGGGAGGGTGTGAATATGGCTGCCCCCCCCCAATAATAAAGTGACAAGCTGTTTGCTGGACACACGCTCGGCAGATGGCCGAATCAAAGAGTCTTGTCTAAGCCGTCTGGATGTGTAGAATGATTACAGACTCTACTTAAAACAAGCCCACAATGTTTGCTTTCAAAGCAAAATACAGTTTGCATACAAAGGGATTTCTTTCCTTTTTTTTTTTGTAATCGCAGCCATTTCAAGGTACAATTCTGAGCAATACATAAATAAACCAATACAAATCCCATTGAAAAATAAGGATACATTATGAAAAGTATGCCTTCTAGAATTCCTTTTCACTGCTGCCATGTCCAGGGGGTGCATTATTTAAGGGTACACACCTGCAAGGCCACTGAATATGTAGGAACTGCTGTCCAATGACACACACACACAAAAAGTCAAAAAAGTGCTTGGCTTGGGTGCACAACAAAAACCCAGGGGCTAGATAATCTGTATATAGCAAAGGAATAACAGGTTAATCAAAGTAGCTCTGACATGGGGCGGATGAGCATCAAGATGTGAAATACACAACAGTGCTTGCAAGCATAGTGACAGGATATTGATGTGTTGTGGGTAGACCAATGGATAAAAGTGACCTTCTGACTTTCAGGCCTCTTTCACAGTAGGGCGTTGCGTTTTGATGCAACGTTTAAGTCACAACGCAAATTACAACGCAACGCCCCAAAAAAGCCCCATCATTGTCGCATACAGTAGAGCATACAGGCAATGAAAAGTATGCTTCCAAGTCATTACTGAGCATGTGCAAAATAGTCTAACGCAGCTGACAACATGTATAACGCACTGCATGCAGTACTTTCACTTAACGTGCAGCGTTAGACACCAACGCAACGTGTGCACTGTGAACAGGGCATTGATTTTTCATTGCAGTGAGTTATTCTGCGTTAAATGACAGATGATCCGTGCCTACCTCACAGATTATGCAGCAATGCAAGTCAATGGACAAGGCAGTAAGTTGAAACAATGGGAGCACGGTACAATGTGGCACGCATGCGCCTCTGACAGAAATCCCAGTGACGTACTTCCTGCTCAGCAGCGAGTCCTTCATATAGCAGGGGGCAGTGCTATGAATATGACCCTGTCGACAGACAGTGGAGCAGAGTCATATGTAGGCTGGTTTCTGTGGTGCTTGCACCGCGATCTACAGGTGTAACACCAGCCTCAAGGAAAATAAGTATGGCAGCTTCCACATCCCTCTAACTACAGAGTCACTTTAAGGCACAAGGGTGACTACTTAGACACACTGCTGATCACTTTTAGTACAGGGAATTAGACATTGGGCAGTCAGGCAAACACTCAACACAACTAAATTTAAAAGTCCTGCTTGAATCATTCTCCTTAAAAAGGAATTTTATTTATTTATTTTAACAAAAAAGACAAACAGAACCTTCATTCTTACTCAATTATGCGTAGCGGTGCAATTAAAATGCACTGTGGGATCCACAGCAAGCTTTATAACTAATCATTGCGTCTTGTTTATACATATTTAGAAATTAGTTACCGCACATCCTTAGACTCCAGAAGGTATTAAATGACTGCACAGTGTCTGCTCAGCTGACTGATATCTGATTAAAGTTTTGCTACATGAGTGATTCCACCGATGTGTCATAAATGGAGAGCTATCATTATGTAAACTGTTCATCTGATGTTAGCATTGTGCTGTAAGGTTAGCCAATGGAACATACAGAAATGATGATCTGCAAGGCTCCACCCACTATTCACATGTGAATGTGAGAATTGAATTTGTTACCCACCTAAACATCTGGTATGACTGAACATGCAGGTACAGTCTGTTATGCCTGGTACTCCCCACGCAATTTCCCATCAGATAGATAGAGTGATAATTTCCAACAGATCCGATCGGATTTCCGATCGATTTTCTGATCGTTTTTCTGATCAATATGCATAGAAGTGATCAGAAAAACGATCGGAAATCAGATTGGACCTGTTGATAATTATCTATTGAACGCATCTATCTGATGGGAAATTGCATGGTGTGTACCAGGCTTAAAGGATACCCGAACTGAAATGTGACATAATGAGATAGACATGTGTATGTACAGTGCCAAGCACACAAATAACTATGCTGTGTTCCTTTTTTTCTTTCTCTGCCTGAAAGAGTTAAATATCAGGTATGCAAGTGGCTGACTCAGTCCTGACTCAGACAGGAAGTGACTACAGTGTGACCCTCACTGATAAGAAATTCCCCTTTTTTATCTCTTTCTTGCTCTCAGAAGCCATTTTCTGCTAGGAAAGTGTTTAGTTGGAATTTCTTATCAGTGAGGGTCACACTGCAGTCACTTCCTGTCTGAGTCAAGGCCCATACTCACGAGTGACATTTGTCGCCGCAACACGCGGCGCGCGCGTGTTGCGGCGACAGGTCGCCCGTGAGTATGGGCCGCCGCACGCGCGCGCACCCCGAACTGTCGCCCGTCGCTCATGTCGCCAGGCGATTGAAACTTTCAATCGCATGGCGACAGTCGCCGCTGCCCCCCCCGCCGCAACTGTCGCTAGTCCGCGTGAGTACGCGGACTAGCGACAGCAACCTCCATGTAGGTACATGGAGCTTCCGGCGGGGGGAGGAGGAACGTCAGCGACAGCTTCCGCCTTGCCGCTGGTCCCCTCTTCCGCGTGTGTACGCGGAGGGACCTGGCGAGAAGCTGTCGCCGGCCTGTCGCCCACACGCTCACGTGTGCTGGCGACAGGCCACATTTCTCGCCCGTGAGTATGGGCCTTCAGGACTGAGTCAGCCACTTACATACCTGATATTTAACTCTTTCAGACAGAGAAAGGAAAAAAAGGAACCCAGCGCAGTTATTTGTGTGCTAGGCACTGTACATACACATGTCTATCTCATTATGTCACATTTCAGTTCGGGTATCCTTTAAAGAGAATCTGTATTCTCAAATTCTTACAATAAAAAGCATACCATTCTATTCATTGTGTTCTCCTGGATCCTGCTTTGCCATTTCAGCCGCTCCCCGCCGCAATCCTGGCTTTTAATCACCAGCTTTAGGCAGTGTTTACAAACAAAAAACATGGCCGCTAACCAGGAAGTGATGTTTGTGTGTGTGTGCGCGCGTCTGTGTTATATATATATATATATATATATATATATATATATATATATATATATATAGATAGATAGATAGATAGATAGATAGATAGATAGATCGATATAAAAAATTTTATATATTTTTTTTCAGGTTTTTTTTTTTTGTTACAGTATACTACAAGTTTTTATTACATAGTGAGTTATCTGCGCTCTAGGCTGGATTTCTCACAGTTCTCAGCATGTGACAGCTCCCTTACCCCTCAGAGAGCTCTGTCTATGAGGAGTAAACAAAGCACACAGAACCTGGAGGGGGCATGCAGGGGGCTGCATAACTTCTCCCTATCACAGCAGAGGCAGTCCATTCCTCCCTGGGTCGACAAAGCTTGACAAACAAAAGATGATTAGATATATTACAGAGACAGTGCAACTAGAAAAGGCTGCATTAATCCAGACCACATTAGAACAGGTATAGGAACTTATAGCATAGCAGAAATAAGGCTGAAAATGTTGTTACCGAGTCTCCTTAAGTCTTTCGTATGTGTGATTCACCGGCAGGACCAAATAATCTATACACACAGTACCCACTACGTAAACGATTCGGATTACAGTTTTGCATGCATGCAAAGTTGTTCCCATGTACAAACTATACAATACTTTTTTGTTATTACTTATTTCTGTTACCAGTTACAGATTGTATAAACTGTTGTAAGTTTGAAAACAACCCAAAACAGTGAGTTTATACTATATGTCCAAATCCAGAGTTGTTCAAAAGGGATTAATGTATCCATGTTTCACAATGTATAACACAAGACTCGACTTAGAAACAAAATCCCGGAATGTAACCTATTTGTAAGTAGGGGGCATCGGGAAATTTGGGCACATGGCAAAGCTGAAAAACGGCTCACTCTGTTCCTGCAAAAGTCCTGGTGACGTTCATTACTATTTCCCCTACAGGATGGAAAGCCATGGATTTGAGGGAAAGCTGCAAATCGGCTGCCAACTATTGCTTGGTCCAAATTGCACTGTTTTTTTTTTTTTTTTTGTAATTTGGACTCAGTCTTTTGCCAGCACCCAAATTACCCTCTGAGCACCGCTAAAGCCAAAATTCACATTACGGCCTATGCCTTGAAGTAGGCAACCGTCTGTAGTGTAATAATGGCCGCATTGTATCATACCTTGCCCCATCTATAGCGATGTTCACAGACTGGCGGGTGCATTGCGGTATAATAGCGTGCAGTGACAGCAAAATGCACACGTTAACAGTGAAGCATACTTTTCATTGAGAGTATGCTTCACCGTACTTCACGGTTTGTGATGCAACATGCAAATAATGCATTCCTGCTGTTACAGGGAACGCTACGTAACTATCAATATGAACTTAGCCTAAAACATTTGCACACATCCACAGGTTTTGGGGTGGGAGGGGCATGACTTAGTTGAGGGAGGTGCTGCTGGGAGAGGCATATATTAGCCAATCAGCAGACTAGATAGATATTAGTTTTATAATACACTTATCCTTTGAGCCAAATCCTTGCTTGCTACTAAATGACTTTTAACAATACAAAAATAGTGTTCAATTGAATCCACCTCTGGATCTGCGTAAATGACAAAAATACCCTTTAAGACATTCCATGGAAGGCATGCAAAGATGAGGAAACACATTGCTTTCACTATTCAATTCGCTCCATTGACTTTTCTAAACTTTGTTAATCAATCTACTTCAGCTACAACAACCAGTATCACTGACTGACAAACCTTCATCTTTTAGTCAACAGGCATACTGAGAGCCCACCGCCAGAAAGATAAATTTACACTGGATTTTCTGGCCTTTGGCCTTGTAGAAAGAGATGGAGTCTGATGTAAGGTGGGTGGCCATTTTCAGAGATGAAAAGGAACACAAAAACACACCCTACGTTTGTCAACAAACAGCAAAGTGCACCACTAGCTACACTGGCTCCCTGATGTGTGGCTGGGAATGTGATATGGCAAAGAGACATGTCTGTTGTCACAAGTGTGACTGACAAGGGTGACCTGTACGTCAGCTCTCACTTCACACACATTTCAGAAATGAATAAAGACTTTGTCCATCTGATAAAATGAACGGTTTCTGTTTACTTTGGAAACTGAACATAATACTTTCTAGTAAAAGATTTAAAAAAGGATAACAATAAAAGTGAAGTAAAACAAAAACAAACCTGTTTAAATACCAAATTCCAGGAGGGTTAGTAAACAGAAAGCTTAAAGTGACTTTGAAGCCAAAAAAAAAAAAACAAAAAACAAAAAACCCCGTATGATAGAATGAATTGGTGGTGTAATACGGATAATTAATAGTACATTAGTAGCAAAGAAAATAGTCTCATATTTTTATTTTCAGGTATATAGATTTTTTTTTTATAACATTGCTTCATTCTCTAATATGCTGTTTACACACCAAACTCAGCATTTTAAATGATGAAAAAGAGCAAGCTAATTACCCATTGAACTTTCCTCTGCAGTAAAACTTTAAACAAACAAGAAATATTGAGAGACAGTTGAGATAAGCGCTTCAGAAGACAGTTCTGTCTGTGACCAAAGTATGGTGAGCTCAGAGAGGCTCTTTTGCATATATAACAACTGAAGTTTCTTAACTCTTCCTGTACTGAAAACAATAGGAGACTCATATCTGTGCTAATAATGTTCTATTTCATAGCTGTACTACACATACAAATCATCATAAGTTTATTTTCACTTCAGATTCCCTTTAACCACCCTGGCGTTCAATTAATTGCGCGACTTGCTTTTTTTTTTTACAAAAAAAAAAAAAAAAAGTGTTAAAGTTGGTGTAGCTAGCCCTAGGCTAACTACACTCAGAGCGGGCCTCCGGCGATCGAGGGGGTGATGTAGCTAGCTAAGTGCTAGCTACACACCCCACAGAAAAATTTAAAAAGACCCTCCAGGGGCTGAGCAATCCACCGCGGCAGTAATGGACGAGCTGAGCTCGTCATTACCACCAAGGTGGTTAAAGGACACCTGAAGCGAGAAGGATATGGAGGCTGCCATATTTATTTCCTTTTAAGCAATACCAGTTGTCTGGCTATCCTGCTGATCCTCTGCCTCTAATACTTTTAACCATAGACCTTGAACAAGCATGCAGCAGATCAGGTGTTTCTGACAGTGTCAGATCTGACAAGATTAGCTGCATGCTTGTTTCACGTGCTATTCAGGCCCTACTGCAGCCAAAGAAATCAGCAGGGCTGGCAGATAACTAAATAATAAAGGAAATAAATGTGGCAGCCTCCATATTCTTCTCACTTTATTTATCCTTTAAAAATTGCCTTTTTGTATCAAAACTTCTGCAGCTCAAGCTAGCCATATACATATGCTTATAACATATCAGACAGTAGCATCCAATCAACTATGACCCTAGGGGAAAACTTTTGTACCCATCCATAATGTTCTTATTGAGGAAATATGTGCTCTCATATATCTTCAGGTAGCAAAGTCATTGAAGGGTCGTAAGTGGATTACTGGACAATGTGGAAATTTGACATTTATTTAGCATATTCGTTTTATATAAACACTTAGGCCCCTTTCACGTGAGCAACTGACAGGCGGTGAAGTCACCGCCTGTCAGCAGTTCGAATGCTTTACCTAAGACCTCCTTAGGGTTAGATGAAGGGTGGGGGTGCAGATGGGATAAAGGGCTGTGCACTGGATGTACAGTTCACTCTCCTGTCAGGCACAAAGTGCTTTGGGCTGCAATTTACTGTAGCTGAAAGGCAGCATGTGTAGCTCCACACGTTTGACATCTGGAGGGGTTACCTGACGCCCCCTCCCCCCCCCCCCCCCCCCCCAAAAAAAAAATAAAATAAAAAATAAAAAAAAAGTCTCAGGGCTCAGATATGACTCAATAGGGTGGCTGACTCTCCACCAACCATGTCATGCGCTACCAAGTGCTCCGCATGGGAGCAGAAGACAGGAGGTGTATTCACTATTCACTACCTTCAGGCCCCCATGTGAGAGTCCCTATTGAGCCAATTTTCAACAAGATAAGCTTTGGTCAATATGAATAAATATGTTGATACTATATAACTGAGCTGTAGCTGAAAAAACATTGCATCTTTGCTTGTCAGTTCACTCTTGCATTTTCCTACAGACATTGCTGAAAAAAATCAATATTGCTGTACATGCTGTGTGGGCATGAAAATCTAGTTTCAGTGGTTATAGGGTGCCCATACTCAATTTGTGGCATTGATATGTGGACGATTTGATCACAATGATCAAGCCTGGCAAAGATCAATATTGCAACATGACCACCTGATGGATCGTTTTAAAGGATTTCCAGCCGAATGGATAGAAACAATCAATCTAGCATGCCGGAAGGATCTCAGTTAGGTGCATGACGACATTCAATATTCAAATGATCGACAGACCCCTGGCTGGTCCGCCCCAGTTAAGGTCCCCCCCCCCCCATTTCCCCGCCTGGGCCCGTGGTGAGTGGTAAAGCAGCTCATCTATCTGCCACCTGCCAGCTCTGGCATCGTCTCTGTATTGCAGACAGGGGTGCCAGTACCCAGTCTCATGCACTGACGCCACATGCATGACATGAGAAGGGTCCACAGGGTACAGGCAACCCGACAATGGAAAAAATATACTAGAGGCAGCCCCCGGATAGGCGAGCTGCTTCCACACTTTCCGGGGGCCTGGGGGGGCACATAACATGGGGGGAGGGATTTCATGCTGGAATCTATTGGAAATCTGTGTGAAGTGTGTGGGCAGGTATTAGATACCTTTAAATCTGAGAAATACAAGCCAAGACCGCCAATGGCCTTCATCATTGTTACACTGAGTTGCCACCACATTATCCACCCAATTGTTGACTGCACTCTGACATGCCACACAGCAAGTATCAGGGAGTGAGTCCCTAGCCCCTGGTGAATTCTCCAATGAAACACAGAGACAATGCAGGCAGTTCACCCTAATGCTGGGGATACATGGTACGTTTCTGTACCGTGTATCGAGCAGCTGATCCGGCCAGCTGATAATATTCAGCTGGTCCGATCTCGCTGTTCGACCCCCGCCCGCTTGATCCCTGCCGGCGGACAATAGCAGGGAATCGAGCGGCTGATAAGGAGTGCCGGTGGGGACGAGTGGACGAGAAGGGACGCAGCTGGGGTCGATCCGGCGGCTAATCAGCCGCCGGATCGACTTGTGTATTCCCAGCATAACAGCAGAACCATGGGAGTCACCTGAACAGGAAATGAGCAAAAATACTTTAACAGTCTACAACAAGTATGCAGACAGCAACACGTCTTTCCCACTACATCCATTTTAACCTTTTATTTTTTCGGTGTGCACTAACTCAAAAGTCCAGTACCAGGCACAAAGGTTTTCCTAGCCTTATATAGGATCTCAGTGGCAGACCTGAAATGTATTGTATAATCTCCCCAATGATCAGACATTTCTTGTAGCAAAGCCCTCCATAGCTTCAGCTTGCAATGTCTGCACTTTAACACCTTGCAACTGAAACAACTGGATACTGAGCCAGGAAACAGACGCTCAGTCAGACTGCTTCAGGTCAGCTTACCTAATGTAAAGATTTAGATTTTTTATTTCTGCGGCGTTCTTATCTCACACAAAGTAACTTTTGTGCACACTATGTTCCAGCCTATCTGATGATGTCTGTAGATGGAGTTTATACTTTAAAAAGGAACTTTAACCCGGGATTGAACATCATCCCCATCAGTAGCTAATATCACCAATTCTCGCTAGAAATCTTTACCTTTTCTCGAATAGATCACCAGGGACATCTATATGGTTGATATTGTGGTGAAACCCCTCCCACAGTGTAAGGTCATTGCCATGGCCCTGACAGTTTCCTGTCTGTGTGTGTGTGTGTGTGTGTGTGTGTGTGTGTGTGCACAGTTATTTATCACAATGCAACGAGGTACACACACACACACACACACACACACACACACACAAATAAACCTTTTAGCAAATCACATTATTAGCGGTAGTGCTTACAGATAATGACAGTTGGTACTGTTTTTTTTCCCTGGCCTGCCAGCAGTAAAGATGAGGACCTGTAGGCTCATAGTGGATCAAAGAACATGAATGATTAAATAGCAAATATCCATAATTTCTAGATCTAGTTTTTATTTTCTAACTTATCACTGTGCAATGTATTGATCTTTAGTTTTTCCCCTTAACACAATCTATCGGTAAAGTTCCGCTTTAAGTTTAGAGGAGATTTCCATGAGTGAAGTCCCCTCTGTGTTCACAGTGGACAGAGCCTTTGACCAACACATTCATTTTATCGATCATTCAGAAAGAACAGTGTTCTAAGAATCCCTGAAGAGCCATTCTACCATTATATGACACATTTGTTATTTTGGAAAGCTCAAACCTCCCAGCGGGGGTCTGGAAGAAGCCGGAGAGCATCCTGTAATTTACACGGAGAAGATTTGAGGTTTACGATTATTTCTGTCGATTATTGCTCATGTTCATCTTTGCTATTACAGGCTCGACATTCAGGTGTCTAATGATACACCAATAACACAGCCCCGCAATAGATTGTCTCTTGTATTATAATGTAATAAGGTTTTATTAGCAATCATCTTTTAAAAGAAATGTTATTACAGAAAGGTCCCACAAAGTGATAACAAGATTTACAAATCCAATGGCAATTTGCAATTACCACCAGACTGTTGAGTTTTAATGAGCATCTTTGACTTTATTTCTTGGCTCTTTGATTCACCTGAACGTATTTAACATTTTATTCCACAAAGTAAAAACTCCATATCCCAACCTCTTAGTCTCCAAACGCAGGCTTAAAAATGTCCTGTTTTTATTGGCAGAGTAGTAAGTGGACACAGTCTTGGGCTCCGATATGGGCTGTGTTTGCTGTACATGAAAGTATTAATGCCAGGCAGTAAGCACGGTGTCCCACTCTCTTTCTGCTCACTGGCAGAGCAGAGAAGGCTGTGCCCATGATTCCACAACTACTGTCTTACACTTGCCAGAAAACAGGTAATACATGAATTTCAATAGCATCTGAGGAAATGAAACATTCCCTGTTTGCTGAAAGCAAATTCTCAAATCATCACACTCACTTTCTGAAGGTGTGAAATGGCTTACAAAGTAGAATAACCAGACTATGTGGAGATAATGAAGTAAAGTTTAACCACGTAAACTACCATTCTCCATTTGGGAGTGCAGCAACACAAGGGAAATCTACTGGTGGTTCCCCCATGATACCTCTGGCCCAGTGGGCGACCATAAGCTGGTTCACGCTTAAATTCTTTGCCCACCTAGGTTTGTTTCTCAATGTGGATAAGCTTATTGTTTATATAGGATATGTTAGCAACTATAGGGTCCCCAGATTGGCCTTCATGTCAGCTTACCCTCATAATCCTGGATATGTGGAACTATCTACTCCTGTTTGGTGGAGGGGATACATGCATCTCTGTGGATTTATGTATTTTGCGCTGTAGTCTCTTCATTTTGTTCTAATAAACTAGTACTACTGGCGTGCAGCCATAACAATAGAATCACAAACCGGTGCAGTGAATGCCACTGACTATATTGTTGCAATGGTAGCTGACAAGGACTAGGATATTTTAGACAAAAAGAGAACCATCAGTTCTTGAACACAATATGTTGGAAGCAAAATTTAAAAATGGGTAACTAAATGTAAGGATCTGAACAAACTTTGACAAAAGTCAAATTCCAGGGCCTTACCAAGTGGGTCAGAACAACTCCAAAACAGTTGGTTTCATTGAGTGTTACCAGTATTCAGGTGTTAGTACAGACATAGCCAAATTAATACGAAAATCAGGAGCCAAGCTTTGAGGTCAATTATGTACAAGGGAAGCAAAGGCTACTCCATCTGGTCCAATCCCACATAACTACTAGAGTAAAAAAAAAAACGCTGGTCATGACAGAAATGTGTCAACAAATGATGCCTGGGCCTGCATAGTTCTAGTGATCCCTGGTTGTTCGCCGTGGAAAGTTCCCACAATGAGCATATGAGCAATGGAATTGGGCCATGAAGAAATGGAAAAAAAAAAAAAAAAAGGATTGACTGGACAGATGAATGTTTTCCTTTCAATCATGGGATTTGCATATACCACCTACACACACCTCCATGCCTATATTCACTATGGCAGATGATCTGCAGCCAATGCCTTTGTGCCAGATACCACCAGACACACACAAATATATATAAAATGTGATATCAATGGACCGGACTACAACTGAAAAAACCTCACAGTTAGCAGCTAGTTATTTGTACAAGTCGTCTCTCTCTCACACACAAAGAAAGACATTTAACAATATGATACAGTAAAACAGGACAAAGCGGCAAATGATGCTCAGATTTGGAGTGTCATGTTTCTCACTGGAAGCATTTTTCTCCAGCGAGCTTCGCTATGGATTGGGCAGGCCACCTGTCACCCCAAACAGATGTGTCAGACAATATTCTTTTCAGACAGGCTGCTCTCTAAAGTTCAGTGCCTGGGAGCCTCTCTGCATCCTTCAGTGCAATGAAAACATCTCCTCCACATCAACAGCCAAACAAAATGTACTCCAAATGAAGTAAAAAATCAAGTGTGTGCACTAGGCTTTGTCATGCATTACCGGTATTTATTTAACTATATTATCCAGAAATAAGTGTAGCAACATCAGGATCTGAAATGGAATTAGAAGATATTCTGTCTAATAAAGAGATTTCATATGCAAAAAACATTAATAATGATTTCAGTGTTACAAATGTAACATGGTGTGGAAGGGAGTGGCTGCCAACTTGGTAAGGGCTGGTCTACATATGCATACAACCACACAGCGATTGTTACCCACAAGGATTGGGGCTCGAGCCTTTGGGCAGCAGTCAGAGAGGCATAGTGCCACATTATTAGGCTAAAAAGTCACTGACGTGCTGCTGCTACGGTAAGGGAAGCCAGTGACTGTGCGCCGCGAGTGCCAGCTTCATGTACCTGGCAAACATTACATGCGTGACATCGCACAATAGCAATGTGCACAAAGGACCGATTTCCACAGACAGGGTAAGGAGTGGAACAGTGTGGCACTGTACTAGGCTGGAGCTGGAGTGGGGCCTTTACCAGTCCTGAAGGCTGTGGTGTATTGTTCTGCCCCAGACAAGACAAGCACACCTTTCATCTTGGTTACCTGTTTCTAAGAGATTGGTAACAATGACTATTTACCATGGTGGATACAGCTTTTCACCACCATAAAAGCAGAAAGCACACTTTTCTAAATTCCTGTGCTTGGTTTGCTGAAGTCCTTTAAAGGAAACCCAAGGTGAGAGTCATATGGAGGCTGCCATATTTATTTCCTTTTAAACAATGCAAGTTGCCTGGCTGTCCTGCTGATCCTCTGCCTCTAACAATTTTAGTCATAGACTCCAAAGCAGCATGCAGATCCGGTGCGGACACAAGTCTAACTGCATTAGCTGTGGGTTTGTTACAGGGTAGTGCTTCAGACATTACCGGTACAGATGCATGGAAGATAAACAGGACTGCCAGGAAACTGGTATTTTTCAAGGAAATAAATATGACATCCTCCATATCACTCTCACCTCGGTTTCACTCTAAACAGTTGACAAAACATCCTCCTAATGCCGTTAGGTGGTTATGGTCACCATGGTTTCCAGTAATGCATAAGTTACTGCAGCAGCAGAGAGCAGGGGCAATGGTGACGGTGTACAATGTACAGGATGTGTTTACTGGGAAATGTCTAACCAGCAGGTCGTCGTGGGAAGGGAGATGGTTCACAGGGCTCTTCTGAGGAACAAAATCAGTAATGCATGATGATAGCACTACTGATCAAGGGACACTTAGACGTTATTTATCGTTCATGAAGTAAAAAGGCCAAGCAGCTGCTGTGACACATACACCGTTCATTAAGCAAGGCACTGATCATCATTTGGGATGGATCATCCCACGTCAGGTGATAAAAGACAGCTGGGAAGCATGTTAGAACAATATAGGTTTACACAGAGCTATACATACAAATAAGACATCACACCTGTCCTATATTACTGAAAACTCACCTACAAAACAATAATGTGGTATCAATTACTGCAGGCCAAACAAAGGAGAGGATAGTTGAGCTTTAGATTTGAATGTTCCTGGATACAATTAAAGTGGACCTGAACTCTTGCACGGGACAGAAACAAAACAGAGAAACACACCCTGTATGTATTTAAAGAGTTTAGCCTGTCTAATTCCCCCTCATCTGTGACTAAGCACAAGTTGTATTTTGATCTCTCCCGTGTCCCCTGACTGCCACAGCAGATAAGCTTATTTGAAAGCACAGAATGCTAACAATATGTCTGCTTCCAGGAAAGCAGGAAGTATCAACACTGAAGATTTATTTTAGGATTTGTATCAGCTGTAACAAAGAAATGTTTTTCTTTAAAGGTTATTATGCTGTTGCTTATCTTTTAGAGCAGAGATAAAGTTCTGAGTTCAGGTTCGCTTTAAGGGCCCATTTCCACTATGCAGCAAGCAGCCAAATCCTAAGCCATGTGTGGCACTGCTTAGCAAATCGGACTGCGCCTACGCAGCATAATGGGAGCCACGGCAAAATCCGAAGCTGACGCAGTTCCCAGTAGTAATAAACCCTGAAGTGTACTGAAGGTCTTCCAGAGTTCTTTTCCTGCCCCGCAAAATGTAAATGGACCATACCAGTAAACCGAACAAAGCACTACCCCACGCTGTGTAACCCTGTATTGTGGTTTCATAATCTTGGCAAGGCTTATAAAACCTCTATGTGGGATTGTGAAGCCCTTGGCAGTGATCTAGCATTTGCTCTCTGACTGCTGCTTCTAATCTCTTGGCCATATGCACAGGTTAATTAAACACACGAATGCTGGGAACCCTCTACCGGATGTCCATCATGATGGATGTTGTCTCACGTGTCAGCTGTGTAGCTGTTGTGTTACTATGTGGGGCGGGACGACAAGCAGCACAGGCGAGGGAGAGCTGCGAACAATGACATTGACGACGGATCAGAGTCACTGAGTAGATCCCTCTGCAAATCGGTTGCAGGTTGGGTGTTGCCATACATACGCCTGATTATCGGATGAGAAGGTCGTTATCGGCCGTCTCAGACAACTTAATTCAGGTGTGTGTAGGGGCCTTTAAAGGGGAGTGGAGCTAATGCTATGAAGGGTGTATTTCATTCTGGATACACACAATGCAATTTCCCATCCAATCAACAGGTAACCTGACAGAAAGTTGCATTGTATACCTGCTCCAAATCGATAACGGGATCAATTGTCCCGTAATAACTTCGGAAAATCAATACCGTTATAGCAGAACGAACGTGACATATAATTGTCCAATTCCCGTTGATTGGACGGGATATAGCATCGCATGTACCCAGCATTAAGGTTGCATTTGAAGGTTTTGAATCTTGGGGCAGAGAAAGATGTGGGAGAACGTTCTGAAGGCAAGGCCACGATTGTGAGAAGTCTCGAGTGTAATAGTAAGAGGAGGTGACCAAAATGGAGGATTTCCGGAGCAAAGGAAGCAGGTGAGATGGAATCTAAACATAAACCTGATTAAAAGCACAACTATCACAAACCTTGGAAAAACAAACTAAGCATCCAATTAACCAGTTTATCCATCACAACCGTATATCTACGTCCTCTGATCTGTGTCAAGAGCTGTAAGAGGGACCAAACTACTACGTCACTCCCTCCTATAAAGGAGTCCATCCTGCAGATCAGACTGTAAGATGGGTCCCCAGGCTGTGAGGGCACCAGGGGTAGGAAAGGAAGAATGAACACCTGGGGTGCCCCAGGATTTGTAGTTACGCCCCTGGTCCTTTAATTAGATAGGCAGCAGCTGTTTGCACATAGACGAAAACCTAATCACTCGGAATTACTCTGAATTTCATAACACACCTCTCTATGCAGTCTATGCTCACACAGATTTCAGGTTTACATAAACAGCTTGCCAAATGATGTTTCCAGAGAGGGGCTGAAGATCTTCAGTACAGGATATATTCCACTGATGTAATCTTGGTTATAAAGCACTCTTTTGTACTGTAACATAAAGAGGAGCGATAGTCACACTGCAGCCATTCTACCGATAGCCTGACACTCAGTTCTGCCCGTGGTGTACTGACAGCTCATCTCTGCATTAACAGGCGTAATCTGAACACAAAATGACTCCCGTAAATACAACAGTTGCTTTTATGCTGTAAAGTATTAAAAGAGATGAGGCTGATAATGGAGAGATCTGCAGAATCCATCATTGTTCGGGTACAAGTACTGCATCAAACGCCATTAAGCATGACGGTGTGAATACATATTCCTGTAATGTCCCAAAGGTTAAAAGATGAAGCGGTAATCATAAAATCAGCAGCTGTTTGCTCCAAGCTCCGGCATCAATCACTGGCTGCTGTCAACGAGAGCTCAGAGCAAACTGAAAGATGGCAGGAATGGAGGAGAGGAACAGCGGACACTGGAATCTAACAGAATCCTGCTCAATTTTTTCCTTCATGTACTTCTCACCTGTGAAGAACAGCTCCCATCAGGGCTGTAAATAAAGAGGAACAGCCCCTGCGACTGCAGGAAGGACCCTACTACTACGTCACTATCTCTGAAGGGGACCATCCCTCAGATCCAGTAATTTTGTGGCTACACTTGTTATGGGTGAAGATTACGATGCCCACACTTGTTTTATGATCCTTGAAAGATGGGCCCCCAGGCTGTGAGGGTCACTGTGGGTTGGCAAGGGAAAGGGTGTATACTTTGTGGGGCCCTAAAGTTTTGCTGGTGGGCCCCAGGATTTATAGTTACACCCCGGGCTCCTATCCCACAACTGTTACTTATAAGCTTTCTACACATGCCAAGAGTTACAGATTACCCAGCAAGCTCATTGTGCACCAGAACTCCTAGAAGTGCCAACAAAAAAGTAATTAGAGCACACCGCTAAAATGTGCTGTGTGCCACCATGGGCCTGATGCAGTAACGTAGAGGAAGTGCACAACAATTTCACCATTACTAGCACAGGGGGAGCAACCACCCCATTACTCATTAGCACCGTGCACATTACTGGGTTAATGTACGTGTTGCTATAGTAATGCACAGGGTAATCCACGTTATCATGGTAATGCAGTGACACTATTGAGTCAATGGATGGTATCCCCCTCCCCTTTCCCCGCACTAGTAAATGTAAAATCGTCACGATTCATCTGCTGGGAATAGAGTCCTTCAAAATGACTGATCAAATGAATTTCGCAAAAGTTTTCACCAAAAACTGATCAAAAAGTATTGATCAGAAACTATGGAAACTCTAGGTCAATTGGTGGTGGGATAAGAGCTGTAGTTGGTCGATGGGCCATAGTGTTGCACTGCATAGAACAGTGCAACATTGCAGTTTGATCAATTTCCAATAGGAATCTATTGCAAATTGATGTTTGTGTGGTAGTAGGAACAGATTCCTCTCAGGGTGGAATCGAACATTTTGCCACATCAGTTGGCAATCTATAAGTTGATGGCCAACTTAAAAAGAACCTGAAGTGAGAGGAAAATGGATACTGCAATCTTTCTTCCATTATAAATATTTCCAATGCAGATCTGTACTCAGTGGATACGGGCCCTTAGGCCTTGTTTTCACTGCATGCAATAATGTCTGCTTTTTGTTTTTTACAATCATGAGTGCTGATTGCACTGTTTTGCTGTGATTGCTTCTCATTCAATGCAATTCAATGGGACATTGCAAGCACACCGAAAATCACATAGCAAGAGTACAGGAAAAACGTTTTGTGTTTTTCCTGTGTGCTCTGCAATGTACTATGGAAACAAGATCTTAGTAGTTTTCTGCTAGTAGACTGAGATCTTACAACTGCTCACCACCCACTTCCTGAACTTGCTTCAAATGGTCACATCCTACTGACCCTTAGCAGCTGAATTCAGAGAAGAGAGAAATTAAGCTTTAGTAAGTAACAAACAAGTCTTCTGTCCATTACTTTTCATACAATAACTTGATTGGGTTTAGTTGAGATTTTATTCATGACCACTCCTTTTTTCATGTAGTATTGTATGCATCCTGTTATAAGGCTGTTACACTGCGAGGCGCCAATGCTGTCTCTAGGCAACAGCCAAGTGACACATTCTGTGTCTATGAAAAAGGGAAGAAGGAAAAAAATACTGGTAAAAACTACAAAGTGGCTTCTGTGGGCGGAGTAAAGAGGGGAGCAATGGGCTACAGCAGCATGCTGCAGTAAGTGACTTTGGGAGACCTCAGGGAACGTCTAAAGTCTAAACACATGCTAGATTCTCAGCCCACAGCCTCAACCAGCCGCCTCTGCAATGAACAGTCAAGCCACTAGCAGGTGGGCTATAACTGTGACCTGCTTGATTAAAGTCAATAGAATAGGTTTTGAGTCAGCACATGGCCAATGCCAGGAGGTTTATAACAAACCCTGTCACAAACAACCGCAGTCATGGATTAAGAAGAAAAAAGAGGACTTACTTTCACTTTAAAGATTGGGTACTTTATATATTGACTCAAAGTTTTCATCCAAATAAAACAAGTTTGTAACATTTCCAAACACCAATTTTAGCTTGTAATTTCCTTCTGAGGACACAGGTTCTAGAACATGGATAATAAAAGATTTTAATGCATTTACTATAAATAAAAGCATAAGCTATTCCTGACACAAACCCAACCGTTATCTTACGGCATTAATCATCGGCAGTTATTGGCTATCTGACATGCAGCTTCAGGCCTTGCAGCGATGGCGATTTGATGACTTCTTTAATCAAGATGTTATGTCACAGCACTATCCATCACTGTGCAACCTGCGCAGTACAGAAAATAATCAAATCTGTATTCCAAATGGCAATAGCGGCATATTCACAGCACTACGTGACTGGACACTGGGGATACTACGTGACTGGACACTGAGGATACTACGTGACTGGACACTGGGGATACTACGTGACTGGACACTGGGGATACTACGTGACTGGACACCGAGGATACTGCGTGACTGGACACCGAGGATACTGCGTGACTGGACACCGAGGATACTGCGTGACTGGACACCGAGGATACTGCGTGACTGGACACCGAGGATACTGCGTGACTGGACACCGAGGATACTGCGTGACTGGACACCGAGGATACTGCGTGACTGGACACTGAGGATACTGCGTGACTGGACACTGAGGATACTGCGTGACTGGACACTGAGGATACTGCGTGACTGGACACTGAGGATACTACGTGACTGGACACTGAGGATACTACGTGACTGGACACTGAGGATACTACGTGACTGGACACTGAGGATACTGCGTGACTGGACACTGAGGATACTGCGTGGAGACCAGCAGTTTTTTCCTGCAGGAAATTTTATTGTGGAACATGCGAGGTGAAAGTGATGTGTAGGTTGCAATATTTACTTCCTTTTAAACAACATTAGCTGCCTGGATATTTCATGCATCAGTAGTGTCTGAATCACGCACTGCAAACAAGCACGTGGCAAATGCAGTCAAACTTAAAGGACAACTGAAGCAAGAAGAATACGGAGGCTGCTACATTTCTTTTTAAACAATACTAGTTACCTGACAGCCCTGCTGATCTATTTGGCTGCAGTAGTGTCTGAATAACACCAGAAACAGACATGCAGCTTTTCTCGTCAGCGTATGCTGGGAATATACGATACGTTTCTGCAGCTCGATTCGCCACTCGATCGTTTTTGCCACTCTGCAGTCGATTCATCTTCCGCTCGTTTTTCTTATCTTTTCTATTCACTTCTATAAGAAATCGAGCCGCAAAACGATCGAACGGGAGATCGGCCATGTCGGAAATTATCTATCGAGCCATCTATTTGCGGCAAAAACAAACCGTGTATTCCCAGCATAAGAGTTTGCAGTGGACTCAAACCTATGAAACTTTGGGCCCGTTTCCACTTGTGCCGTGTTAGTCGTGGAAAACGCAAAACGAATTTGCACGCGGATGCAAATTTTACCGCAAATTTGCGGGCATTTTCGCATATGTTAGTAAGTATGCAAATTTAACCATGTCAGTGCCTGTGTGCTTTTACATTGATTTTATGCGAAAACGCCTGCGAATTTGCAGTAAAATTTGCCTTAAAATTTGCATCCTATTAAATACATTGTATGCGAATCGCACACTGCAAGGCTCTGATGGCTCTTCTGTGCAGATTTTTCCTGCACACAAAACCGCACAGGATTTCTGACAAGTGGAAACAGGCCCATTCACTTGTATTGTCTATGCGAATCTGCATGCAGAAAACGCATGCAGATTTGCACAAGTGGAAACGGGCCCTTTCAGCAACTAATCAGGCTGATCATGAAGGTGTTGAGGGGGCAGGGGGAGAAAAGAAATGCCAGAAAACAGAGAAGCCGAGTTTCCACATAAAGATAAACTACCCAGCTTTGTGTGTATGTACTATACTGGCTGTATATGCTAGATAAGCTGTGAGCTTCAGCTGGAGGCAGCAGGGGAGGTTAGGTTGCTCTAATCATAGCTCCATCCAAGATGTCAAACAAGACAACTCATAAATGCTGATTTTCTTATGAACAAATAGTGCTTTTTTGTTACACAACCATGGTTTTCTTTAATATACCAGTGTGCCAGCACAAATAGGAAGCCCACTTTAAATTTGAGTTCATATAATATTCTAAATTAACCAACTGTTCACAGATCAATTATTCATTACAAGTAATATTCACTGTAATTACATTTGAAATCTGTGGCAATTTGGGGTCGACTCAGAATATTTATAAATATTGTAGAGCAGCGTTTGATGCATAGGGACAGACTTGTTACTAAAAAAAAAAAGGGGGGGGGCGGGATTGCATGAAGAGGATAGATAACCAGGGGTTTTTCAGGTCTCATCAGAGGATCCTAGAACTGGTTTGTCTTGTTAATAAATATCTGTAGCCTATACAAATAGCATCCGGTAGCGTCATACTTTGCGTTTAAATGGGGGTTGACGTATAGCATAATTTCCTTAATTTGTGATCTTGGACTTAAGCTTTCAATACAGCTGCAATTGAAATAAAGCTTTGAGTAATGGCATTTTCCTGTACTTAATGCTCTATGCAATGTTGATGCCCAGAAAAAAAAATAATACATCTTTAGAAAATGCCCACATCCTAATTAAATATTTATAGGGGTTCAACAGTTAAACAAGTTACTTGGCTAGCGGCACAAATCCCATACTGCAGGCAATTGTCACACCACAATCCTCCTGTATTGCAGCTTGCGTTGCCAATTTACAATTCAATATGCAAAGCCAATGTCGGCGAACCACAGGTTATTAGGAGGCACTTTTCACCTCCGCTTGAAGCCTCCGTTCTTTGTGAGAAGTGGCACAGTGCTTTTTAAGTGTACATGATAATTTTATGCTTATTAATTTGGCTCGAGTCAAATGCCTGTCAGAGGTAATCTCCAAAATGTAATAACACGGTACGCTTTCCATGCATTACATCACTAATTGTACGCCTGGTCATTAGAAAACACATATGCAACGTGTTTATTAACTCATTTAAACATCACAAATGCCTACAATCTACAGGATTAAAGAGAACTTTATTTTAACACTGTGTTGAACAGTTCAGCCCCTACCATTAAAATGTATAAATCCGTAGACAAAGTTATTTTTAAAATACAAATACGGTAACTTTGCTCAAAACAACTGTGATTGTTCTGAGTGCATTTCCAAAGTGTATAAAGGTGCGTCTCCTGACTGGTCACCAGCAATTGCTGGAAAACTATGCCCAGTCGCTACAATAACTCCCTACTAGCCTACAGCTTGATCAGGCTTGTTCTCACTCCATAGAGCAGAACGCACAGCTTAGTAGATATACAGCCTAGCACCAGATTTCTACAAGGAAAGACATTCCAAAATGATCAAGAATGATTGTTAAAGGACAACTGAAGCAAGAGGGATATTGAGACTGCCATATTAATTTCTTTTTAACCACTTAAAGCGGTATCGTCACCATAAAAATCAAATTTCAACAGCAACTGGGCTGAGTGTATTAAGTGATAAAGATGCTAATCCTGCATTCAAAACTTTTTCTGCTGTTATGATTTGGAGTTATCACATACTTAAGGAACACTGGCCCTTTAGTAGTCGTGCCAAAGAATTGCATGCTGGGGGTTCTTTTTATCTATAATCTATTCCTCCTCTTCCCTTTATTTCTCTGTCAGCATCTTATCTGAAACCTAATCCCCTACTCACTTGTGTTTACAAGCAAGGCTAAGGCGACTCAGCGATTGGAGGAGACAAGAAAAAAAGTAAAGGGCAGAAATGACATCACGAGTTAGCCTTAACTGTGGGAAAAAGACATGGCCCCCACCAGGAACAGAATTCTCGTAATTTACTATATAACATTCACTGAAATCAAAACGTGGACAGTACAATACATGTGTTATGTAAGTACATCAAGTATTTATCTACTTATATATGTGTTTTTTTCCTTGGCATAGTATGGCTGATCCTACTGCTTTAAAGTAAATGTTTACCGGTAAAAAAAAGAAAAAAAGTCAGATACTCACCTAAGGAGAGGGAAGGCTCGGTCTTAATGAGCCTTCCCTCTCCTCTCCCGGTGCCCGGTCCCGCGCAGGATCCCCCGTGGCAGTATTCGACCAGTTCGGTCAAATACTGCCACTTCCGCATGCCTTCGGGAGCTTTCGGGAGCACTCGGGCTCCCGATGACGCGGCCGCTCCATACTACGCATGCGCGAGCGCCCTCTATGACGCGCTCGCACGTACGTAGTATGGAGCGGCCCGTCTTCGGAAGCCCGAGTGCTCTTGAAGACCTCCGAAGTCCCTGCAGCGGCGGACGCGAACGGGGGAGCCAGCGCAGCACCGAGGGCACCGGGAGAGGAGAGGGAAGGCTCATTAGGACCAAGCCTTCCCTCTCCTTAGGTGAGTATCTGACTTTTTCTTTTTTTTACCGGTACCCATTGGCTTTAACGACCAGCTAACGCCGATAGACGTCGGCGGGTCGTTAGTGGTATAGCATGGCTTTCCATACCAGTTCACGGAGGCTGCCTCCGTGAACAGTGTGTGAGCCGCCGATCGCGGCTCGCACGCATAATGTAAACCCGCGGGGAAGAAATTCCCGCTATTTACATCAATACGGCGCTGCTGCGCAGCAGCGCCGTGACGTAGATCGGCGATTCCCGGCCTCTGATTGGCCAGGGATCACCGGCATCTGATAGGCAGAAGCCTATCCTATCAGTCCTGCGCCGCTCAGAGGGGAAGGGAGAGGGAGGGAACGGGCGAGAGGGCGGAGAACGCTGCGGAGGGGGGCTTTGAAGAGCCCCCCCCCCTGCTAAGCAAATGCAGCCGGCGGCGATCAGACCCCCCCAGCAGGACATCCCCCTAGTGGGGAAAAAAAGGGGGGTAGTCTGTAGAGCCCACGCAGCACCGATCACTGAAAAATCCCCTGGTCCTACTAGTTGCCTGGGTACCCTTCTGGCCCTCTGCCTCTAATAATTTTAGCCATAGACCCTGAACAAGCATACCACAGATCCAGTGTTTCTGACAGTATTGTAGGCAACGCACATGTCCACTATGTAATAAATGCAAAGAAAGATAAGCAGAATCCAAATGCTTTCACTGTAAGTCACCTGCGCAAGAATGTCCTGGTGTATTTCTGACTTTTACAAGTCTACTGTCCAAATAATGACTCACCTCACCATGTCAAATTACTTTACTTTATATAAAGGTTCAAAATGGGCAAACAGCACATTGCATGAAAGTCGCAGCTGGATCTGATTTTTTGCAAAAGGAAGAGAAAAGAGCTGAGGCAAATGTCAATTTTATAATATAGTCCAATAAGGTTGCCAAAATTAACTGCAAGGAAAACTGGAGTAGAAGTAGAGCAGTTACTCAGAACACCCATTCATGTGTCATCTGTTACATGGAACAAGAATTCTAACTGGTTGCTTTGCTCAACTACGCTTTCTACAGTTTTCTTTGCATTTAATGGTGCGTACACACATGGCCACCTGTCGGAGGTTCAGGATCCAATCCCCTAGGGCGACATTGCTGGCTGGTTTGTACAGACTCATGGCAGCTGTGCAGCCGCTGACGTGTTCTGCGTGGAGGGGTGGAGAGCCGATGGAGAGGTGTACATGTGACGCCATACAGTGGGTGGGGGAGCAGCGCAGACAATGCCATCGGCAGTTGCGGGGGTGAGTTGATCCGCCTTGCGGATCACTCGCAAGTCAGGGGCCGCCATACACAGGCCTCACTTTCGGCTGAGGTGGTAGTTATCATCTGCCATAGTTAGGCATGTGTACAGGTCTTAACAGACTTGAGAGAGGAGCATAATATAGTTGGCCAAGATGACGACAAATTGCCAAAATGGGACGCTATCATCTGTCTAGAGTGCAAACCTCATTTAGCCAACATGGGGAACTTCCCTCCTGTATGCTTCACACAAAATATGGCTGGTAATACAAGTCTTATTATTTTACCAGTTTAGGGAAACATATTCAAATTATCCTTTATCTCATCAGTGCAGCTCTTGTGCTGATGTGAAAAGATAATCACTTTGCATGGCCACTTCTGTTTATACTAGGACCGATTGGGTCAAGTTTCAGCAAACCTTGTACCAGCTTGTGACAGGGGACGAGAGGACAACGAGGGAAGTCTCATTAGGATCCAGAGGCTGTCCTCTTCTTAGAGAAGGTCGATTCCCAAGAGATTTCTTGCTGAAATCGATCAGGAATCGTCATGCAGTGTTAGGGCCCATTCACACTTGCTAAACGCAAAACGCTAGCGCTTTTGGAGCGTTTTGCCATGGCGATTTTCTGCGTTGCACGCAAAAAAAAAAAAAAAAAAACCCGCCGTTCACACTTGGCAACTCTTTAGCGATCGCCGGGAAATCGCCTGAAAATGGTGCAGGCTACATGTTTGTGTTTGGCGATTTGCGTTAATCACCGGTGATTAAACGCAAATCGCCCAAGTGAGAACGGGCCCATAGGGTATTGCACTAGCGCTTGAGCGGTTTGCCGAAATCGCCGGCAAAACGCTCTAGTGTGAATGGGCCCTGAGGGCACGCAACAGATCTCTCTCAGATCAGAATCAATCAGAGAGAGATCTGTCTCTTGGTCGATCTACCCATACATCGTCTGCTGTACGGGCACCTTAATAGCCCAGTGTGCCACCTTTTACCAGGTCGAATACTAACCTACGTCAGTCATGTGTGGCTGTCCTGCTGTGTTAGAGCAACCTCCCATCATGCGTTGATGTCTTTATATAAAGAAAAAATGAAAGAGTCATGGTCACTAGGGATGTTATGCAGCTTGAACTTGGACCAATAAAAATTGACGTTATTTATTTTTGGTCCAGTTTCAAGCTGCATATGATTCACATGAACAATGAATGCAAGGAGAAATTATTTGCATCTCATTGATCGTCCCTAATGGCCATTAAGGCTCAGTTTGCAGTAGACTGAGTGCTGCTTTGTTGTTGTTTTTTTTTATGCAATAGTCGTGTCCCTATTCCAGCCCAAAGCTTGTTGGGACTGTCATCAAATGAATGGCTACACCATCTGCTGTCCCAAAAAATGCCTGCAACAGAACTTTTCTGCAAAGACAGAATAGATCAGTGTAAAGTGGCTCATAGAAAATCATTAAAGTGATTGACCCATCTGTTTTCAGTTCAGTCTGGTCCATTAAAATGTAAGTTCCAAGGAAGAAATAGTACAATATGGTCAGTAAGTGTTTTAGAGTTATAAGGTGCAGCAGGCTGTACCCCCTATTCCCCTGTTAAAACTTTCTTGGAGTAAAGATACACCACATGGTTCCAGCCTGACAGTTTTCACTCCTGATAGATTGACTGCGTAATAACAGAACTCGCTTCATCAAAATGCGAATATAAAGTAAACAAACTATCCTAATTTCAACCATGACAATAGCATAACTTGTAGGATGCAGGAGTGGCATAGAGAAACTGAGGACAGCAAGCAGAAACACTTTTTTGGTGTACATATACAGACAACTGGCAAACATGATGAGCAGCCAACTGTCCTATCATGTATTAGTAAAGTTAATAACCCAGCTCTAATTCAGAAGTTCAATTATCAGGATCCTCATACTGAAAATATTGACTACCACCAAAAACAAGATGCCTACTCCACTTTACATAGTTAGGTTGAAAAAAGACATAGGTCTATCAAGTCCAACTTTAGTGACCTGCACTAAAGGTCTCAAAGCGCATCTGGGTAGCCCTGTTACAACAACGTTCCTTCGTAGTACCCTGCCCGATGGTGTACCAGCAGGCATAAATTAAACATGTAATAAACCTCTAAATGTATAGGTTAAAACCACTTTTGCTGTAAGGTAAAACACAGTATATAAAAACTTTGTGGGTAAGTAGCTACAGAGCCTACTCTTCATAAAATGCGCTAACGTGACAAGCAAGATACTGCCTCCTCTTCACCTGACCGGTTTCGCAGTTAGCTTTATTAGGGGGTAAATAAAATCTACGAAGCTGCTGATCAATTACACGGCAACTGACCAATATTGTGGAGGAAGGGGTGGGGTTTCATTAATGCATCACAACTACAATCCTGATTAGATATCATGTATGATTCAGCTTAGTGTAAGAGAATCTATTCAAGCAAACTTTTACGAATGGCACAATTCACATAAATGGAATATTGTCTACATCTTCAAATAATAAACATGTTTACCACTATAGGTTTCCACTGATACCTTTCCCATAGCATATTTCTGCTGTTTTGCCTACATAGCTGTTATCTTGCTTGTGATGCCAGCCAGGGCTGGTTCTCTCATGAAGCAAGGTGAAGCCCTCGCATCAGGCGCAGAGATTACAGAGGAGACATGTTTGTACTGTGTGTTTACACTTAAAGTATGCAGTCAGTATGAAGAAAATCGAGGAGAGTGAGCGAGGTGAAGAGGTCATCATTGGGGTAATGCAGCTTGTTGTGCTGTGTGAGGAGTCTGAGGAGTGAGGAGAGCAGCAGTGTTTCATTTGACTTGCACAGCAGAAAAGAGGTGGCACTGCTGTCCTGACAGAGAAGGAATGGAGGACGGCTGACTGGCTGAGCAGTTTGTTTGTCACAGACTCACAGCCAGCGTGTCATTGTGTTGAGCTGCAACATGTCATGTCTCAGGTTGTTGCATATGCTCCCTTGCTGACTGAGGACATTAAATGAAGCAGAAATATTACATGGCATAATAGCATTACATAACAAAACTCACACCATAGCTACTGTATAACGTGCCCCTGAAAATTGTCGGGTGTTGTGCCATCATTCCAAATCGGGAAGAGGGGGGGGGGGCATCCTCACAAGTTTGCGTCAGGCAGCGAAAAGTCTAGAACCGGCCCTGATGCCAGCACTATGCAAAACAGAAAAATCACTACAATTTCAAATCTCCTATGCTTCATGGTACCTTCCCTTGTCAGCAGAAACATGCCAGGAACACAAGTGGCCATACAAAAAGATTACCTTTCCACATCAACACAAGAGATGCACTGATGAGATAAAAAAAAAAAGTTAATTCAGTGTGAAAACTTTCTGGTGCAGGGTTTCAGTGATGACTGGCCATTATGAAAACCTTAATCTCCAGGCATACAGTTCAAACACAAAAGTCTTAAAGTTTGTACACACTTATGAGAAAGGTTGCCCCGGGAGGCAACATAGCAGGGCTAACACTGTAGAGGCACAATATTTTGCGTTGCTATGCGGAGGGGCGTATGGTTGATGGAACGGCGTAGTTGTGACATCACATGGCGGTGTGTGTGTGTGTGTGTCTAAATCGATCTTCCTGGCTAATCACTGGCTGAGGCATCGGGGGCTGATTAAACAGCACAAAATGTCACTGGAAATTTGGGTACACCGTGCACCGCTATAGGCCGTAATGGGAATTATGGCTATAGCTACAGCCCATGGTGGCACTAAAGCCTCATACACACGAGGCACAGATGTTGCAAGAGACAAAAAAAAAAAAAGCGCAGCAACAGTTCATCGCCAGGTCCCTCTGTGCAGCAGCCGTACACACGGCACACAGAGGGACAGAGATGCGGCGGAAGTTGTCGCCGAATGTTTCTCCCCCACCCCCGCCGGAAGCTCCGTGTGCGGACTAGCGACAGTTGCGGCGACAGCTGTTGCCTGCGATTGGCCACATCAATCGCCTGGCGACAGCTCTGACTGGCGATTGTTCGTGGAGCACGCCTCATACACACGGGGGACCTGTCGCCGCAACATGCGCGTGCCACGTGTTTGTGGCGACAGTTGTGCACCGTGTGTATGAGCCTTAATAAGACAGTAATTTGGGTGCCTTCAAAAGACGAAGCCCAAATTACTTTAAAAACGGCATAATTCGGCCACCAGCAATAGCCGAATTAGGTCTTTCCCCTAAGTTCATGGCGGTCTGGAGGGGGAACAGTAATTAACGCCGCCAGGACTTTTGCAGGAGCAGGGTGAGCAGTTTTTCAGCTTCACCCTGCGCCCAAATTTCCTGGCGCCGTTTTTGCATATATGCAGCTGCTGTACATATACAAAACTCTCGGCACAGGCGGTTATTATCGGCTGCCTCAGCCGAGTTTAATCTAAAATTAAAAAGGTTTGAGCACTAAAGGACAGGGAACATGAGAGAGCCTGCAAATATGTCCTGGATTCATTAAAAAACAGCTAGGTGGTAAAAGCTTGCAACCCTCATCTGGGCAAAAGATAACCCTAGTGAGGGTTCCCTAATTCCGGGCATACACGGCACGTTTTATGCGCCGGCTCGATGCCGGCGCATTCCCGTCCGTCCCCGCCGGCGCTTCCCTATCAGCGCTCGATTCCATGCCATTGTCCGCAGGCAGGAATCGAGCGAGCGCGGGTCGAGCGGCTTGATCGGGCCAGCTGAATATTATCAGCTGGCCAGATCAGCTGGTCGATACACGGTACAGAAACGTACCGTGTATCCCCAGCATTAGGGCCCTTTTACGCTTAATCCGCCGGGTTGGGCATACATGCGTTGGGAGTACAGTACTCTTTTTTTGCGTAAGCCAACGTGTGGGGATTGTATCAAATAGGTTTTCTATTACATTTGGGGGAAAAACACGTACTAATGCAAACGTATGCCAAACACAGCGGATTAAGTGTAAAAGGGCCCTTAATTTACTGAACAAACATTTGTGTAACTGCAGTCATTACATACACCAGTAGCATGGACATTTTTTCCCCAAGAAACTAGATTATCCTGGATACATTTAAAAAGAGGTTCTAGCTGCACGCATTAATCTCACATTTCCTAACTATTTAAAAGCAATGCTTGGTGTAATTTGCATTCTTAAAACAGAAGTAAACTTGCAATAATTCAGCTATAGCTGAACATTTGTGGTTACCCACAATGCACCACTACCAAATATGCAAATGTATTCTTTTCGACAACTATTTAAACAAACCCAGTAGTCAGAGTGATATGGAAACTGCCATATTTTAGGCTACTTTCACGCTGGGGCGTTGCATCTGACAATTTTAACAAATTGCTAACACAAGGCAATTACGGTATATTGTAATGGTACGTTCATGAGTTAGCAGTGAGGTATGATGGAATCTGTTGGCATAATGCGATGCATGCAGTGCCTCATAACAGTTACAGTGCACCACTCAACACGTAATGCAACTTTTCCCCTACATTACCGGTAAGTCGCAATTATGTTTTTGCATAAATGTGCAGTGATAGGCAAACTTGGCTCTCCAGCTGTTAAGGAACTACAAGTCCTACAATGCATTGCAGGAGACAGCCACAATCATGACTCAGAAAAGCAAATGCATTGTGGGACTTGTAGTTCCTTAACAGCTGGCGAGCCAAGTTTGCCCATCACTGCACCAGCGTGAAAGTAGCCTTAAAAAAAAAACAAGTTTCACTTACCTGGGGCCTCTACCAGCCCCCTGCATCCGCTCTGTGCCCGCATCATCACTCATCGATCCTCCAGCCCCCCGAGTTTTGTTTTCACCGACTTGCAAGACGTTGGCCGCGCGTCCTTGATCACACTCCAGTTACTGGGAGTGTCATACGCGGTACAAGGTTTTCTTGCTTGCGCAGAACGCTCCTGGCGACAGAAGCACAAATGTGGACGTGCACGGCCAGGACCGCGCAGTGGCCATCGACTGGAGGATCGTTCCATGATAGCATGGGCACAGGGTCGCTGCAGGGGGCTGATGGAAGCCCCAGGGAAGTTAAACTTTTTTTACGTTCATTTTAGGGCTGGTTCAGACGGACGTCTGCGTAGCGTCGCGTCTGGGGGCGTTGCGGCGGCTGCGCGGTCAGGCTTTCAGTAGCCTTCGGTCGCGTTCGGATGAGGTCCCGTTTTTTTTTCCCCTAGGGGAACATTAGCCGTCGTCTATCAACCCATACCATGAACTGATGAGTACCAAAAAGTCTGAAAGAGGCTGTATGCATGTTGGATTGATGTAGCTCTGTAAAATGTGTTATAGCTACAGGCTCACTATACACCAGCAGTTCTGGATGTGCAGCCTTGTTTTCAGGGGCATTAAGAGATGATTTGCATATTCAAGAGTGATGCATTGCAAATACCTTCTGTTTGAAGGGAACCTGTACTGAGTAAAATTATTTAAAATAAACTCACGAGGTAACTTCAAATGAACATTACATAGTTACCTTACCATCAGTTCCTCTCAGAAGCTCACCATTTTCTTCTGACAATGATCCCTTCCAGTCCTGACAACATTTTGTCAGAACTGAAATATATCAGTTGCTGTCAGTTATTTATCAGTTGCTGTCAGTTATAGCTGAGAGGACAACTGATGTGCCAAGTAATGTCTAGGTTTCCCTATGTCTCAAGTGGGCAATGTTACTGTTTAACAGTGTGCTGACCAGAAAGCTGTTATGAGGTAATGACCATTTTCAAAATGGAGGACGGAGAATTCCCTTGATCACAGTGGACAAACAGGATGCGAGAAAGGAGAAAGAGATTGAGGAGTAGACTACTTGGGAGATAAGTATGACTTGTGTATGTTTATTTTGACTTTTAATTTTCAGTTCAGGTTTTCTTTAAGTGCTCATTTCCACGGCCGGTTGAACTGTGTGCTCAGAAAGCAGTTACCAGGCAGCAGCGAGCAGTTACCAGGCAGCAGCGAGCAGTTACCAGGCAGCAGCGAGCAGTTACCAGGCAGCAGCGAGCAGTTACCAGGCAGCAGCGAGCAGTTACCAGGCAGCAGCGAGCAGTTGTGAGAGCTTGATAGGCTTTTCAATGCCTATCAACTGTCCGTGGAAAAGGGACCTTAAGAAGGCAAAATTACACTTGAAACAACTATGTAGCTAATATGGCCAGACTTTAGGCCTCTTTTCCACGAGCAGTTGATAGGCAAGTGAAATGCCTCTCAAACTCTCACAAATGCTTGCTGTTGCCTGGCAACTGTTCAGCTGCTCATGGAAAAGGGGCCTAAATCATGCAGCTTGTGATGTTCATACTTATTGCGGGTCTATGGCTAAAGGCATTAGAGACAGGCTCAACAGGACAGCCAGGAAATTGGCGTAGTTTAAAAGGAAATCAATATGGCAGCTGATCGGCTAAAAGATGATTTGATGCCACTGGGGAGGTTAGTGTAAGGCATTGGAGGGAAAAGGTTAGTGTTAGGCATCAAGAGGAGAAGTTCAGGCTAGAGGAGATGGGAGGTTATTGTCAGGCAGAGAGGGGAGGTTAGTGTTAGGCATCAGTGGGGGGGGAGGTTAGAGTTAGGTATAGGAAAGATTAGTGTTAGGCAGGGGAGAGGTTAGTGCTCTTCTGATTAAAGACAACTATCGCCAAAAATGAACTGCCAGGTTTTGGACTAGCCCATCTCCTCATGGTTTTCTTCATTTTTAAAAGCACGCAGTACCGTAAATAGAAGTTGCTCAGTCTAAATGCCAAAATAGTACGCAAACAAGTAGGGGGAGTGGCCTGCACCTTTGTATAGGCAAGTGTTTCTCAAACCTGTCCATGTGACTCCCCAGCGGTGCACGTTTTGCAGGCAGCCTAACTTATGCATAGGAGGCGTAATTAGTGCATCAGGCAGCTACATGGAATCCACCTAGCTGACACACTAATTACCCCACCTGTGCATAAGTGAGGCTGCCTGCAAAACGTGCACCATTGGGGAGACACAAGGACAGGTTTGATAAACAATGGTATAGATCCTTTCCAGACAGACCTTTTGTAAAGAACAAAATACTGAGACTACCACATGGAGAGAAGAGACTAGTACAAAACCTGTAAGGTCTGTGAGATTTCTGCTATCTACTCTAAGCGACAGCAACATAGGAGAAAAGTAATTTATGGCTTATTTTCCATTGGGGAAAAAAACAACAAAAAAATATACTTCTTATTTGTATGTGTTTACATGTATTTTAAATGTTAAATTTTTTTGCGATAGTGGTCCTTCACATTGTCTACCTGCCCCGTGAAATCAGCTGTTAGGTCTACGGGCCAATATGTATGTATCCAGCCTTCATAGCTAGTTTACTAAAGGCACCCGCTATGGCCTAGACCAGTGATCTGCAAACTTTGCTCTCCAGCTGTTAAGGAACTACAAGACCCACAATGCATTGTGGGAGTCTGACAGCCACTTTCATGATTCATAAAGGCAAATGCATTGTGGGACTTGTAGTGCAGATAACTGGCCTAGTCCACAGTTGCAATCTCTTGACAACTAAGAGTAGATGATAATACCTAACAAAAAAGCACTGGATCATTTTAGTCCCAGTAAAGCCCAAAGCCATAGTAAAATCAAACATCCTCTAGGACTGCTAGCTAGATACACACGTGACTTCTACTGTCTACACACCAATATTTACTACTTCATAAAAAGCATTAGTCAGAGTTCGCACATAACATTCCACGTTACAATTACGATGAAACACCTCAACACTAACCCCTGACAAAGCTGCTAATGAAGGAACTGCTGTAATTGGGGCCTGTGGCAGCACAGGGGGTTGTACTTCCTCCTCTGCAGTGAGGAGAGGCTGAGCAGAGCCCCCCTTAGGCAGCTGGGGATTTGCATAGTCTGAAGATTTACTGCATTGGGAAGCAACACACAGCAACACGTCTCTTGGCAAAGGCTCTTTACATCTCAAATTAGCAAGTCAAAAGATCTGTTTCTGGGCTGACACTATATAATGACAAATAAATGCTGGCAGGCGATCAATAAGCCAATTCCGCAATCTGTAAGCTTATTAAAATAGAAGCACAATTTCCTACATTTTAGAGTAAGGACCAGTAGACCTTTCCAATGAGGATGAAGTGTGTGTGTGTGTGTGTGTGTGTGTGTGTGTGTGTGTGTGTGTGTGTGTGTGTGTGTGTGTGTGTGTGTGTGTGTGTGTGTGTGTGTGTGTGTGTGTGTGTGTGTGTGTGTGTGTGTGTGTGTGTGTGTGTGTGTGTGTGTGTGTGTGTGTGTGTGTGTGTGTGTGTGTGTGTGTGTGTGTGTGTGTGTGTGTGTGTTTCCAGACTTGACAGTTTGCTGTCTGAGAAACTCATTGCATTTTGGGAAATAACAGCTTTTTCCAACTGCCAAGCAAGTAACATCTTCCTGTGTGCACATACTTCGGACAGTGGTGGGAGACGGGTGAGCAGGACGCATCGGTATGCGTGTTGCCGGGGTTTAGCGGCCTTGGCCTAGCGCCCATTTTTTTTAATGGGCGGGCCTTTTTACTAGTAATACTATAAAGATGTCATTTATTTGCTGTGGTTCAGGGATGAAAAATCTTCACCTTTGACTCAGTCCTATTTTTAGCATCTCAATAAAATGAAACATAACAACCAACATTTGTAAAGTGCTTTTCTCCCATAGGACACAAAGTAAGCTTCACTACTAATTACTGGTTTATGTATCCACATTTTATACATGTTTATAGTACTAAGGCAGCAATGACATGCTTTACAGAGAACATTAAGCCTTTCCCATCACTCCATGTCCCAAAACATGCCTGCAGTATGACACCTCTAGCATTGTCAACAAGACCACATTAATACTTTTTGCTGACTTTGAGCTGTAAACCCCCTTAGCACAAAAAGTTCTCCTTGTTTATAAGCACCATATTCCCTCCACCCTTCTGTAGCCCCCTACGTACCTTGGCTCTTTTATTCCACACGCAGCCCCCTATGTACCTTAACCCTTCTCTTCCATGTAAAGTCCTCCTCTATTTGTAGGCCTGCATTTATATTAGCCCCTGTCTTCCTTGTACAGCACCCTCATTTCCATTGACATGCCCCCAAGTGCAGAAACCTCTCCATCCTCCGCCCTTTTTATCTATAGTCTCCCATGTGCAGTAGCCTCTCTTGACGTGCACTTTCACTTAAAGAAAACCTGAACTGAAAATTAGAAGTCAAAAAAGCATACACAAGTCATACTTAACTTCCATGTAGTCTACTCCTCAGCGTCTTTATCCTGTCCCGCCTCCTGTTTGTTCACTGTGATCAAGGGAATTTTCCGTCCTCAATTTTGAAAATTGCCATTACCCATAACAGCTATCTGGTCAGCGCACTGTTAAACTGTAACATCGCCCACTTGAGCCATAGGGAAACATGGACATTACCTGGTACATCGGTCGTTCTCTCAGCTATAACTCACAGCAACTGATAAATAACTGACAGCAACTGATAATCTTCAGTTCTGACAAAATGTTGTCAGAACTGGAAGGGATCATTGTCAGAAGAAAATGGTGAGCTTCTGAGAGGAACTGATGGCAAGGTAACTATGTAATGTTCATTTGAAGTTACCTTATGTGTTTATTTTAAATATTTTTACTCAGTACAGGTTCTCTTTAAAGGACAACTGTGACGAAAGTAATATGGAGGCTGCCATATGTATTTCCTTTTAAAAAATACCAGTTGCCTGGCAGCCCTGCTTATCTATTTGGCTGCAGTAGTGTCTGAATCACACCAGAAACAAGCATGCAGCTAATCAGATTTGACAGTGCAAGAAACATGCATGTTTAGGGTCTATGGCTGAAAGTATCAGAGGCAGAGGATCAGCAGGACAGCCAGGCAACTTAAAAGAAAACAAATATGGCAGCTTCCATATACCTCTTTTTACAGTAGTCATTTAAAAAAAAAAAAAAATAGGGAAAAAAAAAATGTCAACGTTTATGTTAAATCAGTAGGGCAGGGATGTCTAACGTCAGTCCTCAAGGGCCAGACCATACCAGTGATTAAGATGGTATAAGAAATGGAGAAATGTGTTCTTGATGAACCACACATTTCCTGATTCAGTTGAGTCACATTAAGGCTACTTGCACACCAAGACGTTGCGTTAGGTGCTACGTTAAGGTCGCATAACGTGCACCTAACACAACGTATGGTGCTGCAAGAGCCGACGGTAGAGTGAGCCGCGTTAGGCGGCTCGATTCCTATTATGTCTCCCAGAGTGGCGGTGATTGGCCAGCGGGACCACGTGATGCGGAGCGAGACACTCCGCATCACGTGGTCCCGCCGGCCAATCAGCGGCCGCCAGTGCAGTGAATATTAAGTAGCCATGTGCGCGGCTACTGTAGCTGGCTCTCCCCGCCTCCTCTCCGCCCCCCACTGCGCATGTGCAAACAGTCTAACGCGGCTATAGCCGCTGTAACGCCGTAGCATGCTGCACTTTCCGGAGAACGTGCAGCGTTACATGTAACGCAACGTGGGCTGTGTGAACAGCCCACTTGTGTTACATTGCTGAGCGTTGGGGGAGCGTTGCAGGCGCACTAACGTGCGCCTGTAACGTCTTAGTGTGTAAGCAGCCTTAAGTTGTGTCAAAACTTAAGCAGCCCATACACTCAGCCGATTTTCTGGCCGACCGATCGATCCCGATCGATCGATCAATCGATTGCAAATCGGTTGGCCAATCGACCGATCGACGGCCGATTTCGTTCGATTTCGATGGATTTCCATCGAACTTGCAGGGTGGAAAATTTAGGTCGATCTGATGAGATTGCTTATCAGTTTGCATTGGCCTTAATGGAAATCTGATGGCAAAAGAATGCCATCAGATCGAATTTCAATAGATTTCAAACTGAAATCTATTGGAATTCTATCCTGGTAAAAAATGTTCTAAAAACGCATCAGATAGATCATCAGATGCATTTCTTATCTATCTGCTGCCAATCTGACGAGTGTATGGGCACCTTTAGTCTTAAAGAGACACTGAAGCGAAAAAAAAATGATGATATTATGATTTGTATGTGTAGTACAGCTAAGAAAAAAAACATTAAGATCAGATACATCAGTCTAATTGTTTCCAGTACAGGAAGAGTTGAGAAACTCCAGTTGTTATCTCTATGCAAAAAAGCTATTAAGCTCTCCGATTAACTTAGTCGTGGAGAGGGCTGTTATCTGACTTTTATTATCTCAACTGTAATTGAACTGTTTACTTTTCCTCTGCTAGAGGAGAGTTCATTACTTCACAGACTGCTCTGAAAGACTCATTTTGAATGCTGAGTGTTGTGTAATCTGCACATATTATAGAGTGATGCAATGTTAGAAAAAAACACTATATACCTGAAAATAAAAATATGAGAATATTTTCTTTGCTGCTAATCCTCTAGTAATTAATTATTCATAGTACACAACCAATTCATTATATCATATATTTTTTTCGCTTCAGTGTCTCTTTAAAGACTTAAAGGGACACTTAAGCCAGGAATAAAAGAAAAAAAATCAGTTTTACTTGCCTGGGGCTTCTACCAGCCCCCTGCAGCCGTCCCATGCCTTCGCAGCCACTCACGGTGCCTCCGGTCCCCGCCGCCAGCTAGTTTCATTTTCGCTGACAGGGAGTCGGCGGGCTTTCTGCACCTGCGCAGGCCTGGCCATGAGTATCCCTCATGTTCGAGTCCTCAATAGCATCCTGCACAGATGCAGAATGTTATTGTGGACTGTAACGTGAAGAAAAATATGGCCTGTCAGCGAAAACTAAACTAGCTGGCGGCGGGGGACCGGAGACTCCGCGAGTGACTGCGAGGACACGGAACGGCTGGAGGGGGGTGGTAGAAGCCCCAGGAAAGTAAAACTGATTTTTTATTCCTGGCTTAAATTAAAAGACCAGAGTTGGACATCCCTGCAGTGGGGGGTGGACTACAGGAGTAAATGGAAACATTGAAACCCATGTAAAGTTACATATATACTTCAAGTCCATGCTTTCTCTCTCCCTCTCACTAGTTGGATAACATATGGCCTAAAATACCAAAAAATACCATTCAGTGAACTTTAACCCGAGTAAAATTATTTAAAACAAATATATGATGTACCTGCCCATGAATTATACATACTTAAGCCATCAGTTCCTCTCAGAAGCTCACCATTTTCTTCTTACGACGATTTCTTCCAGTTCTGACAAGATTTTGTCAGAACTGAAATATATCAGTTGCTGTCATTTATCCATCAGTTGTTGACAGTTACAACTGAAAGGACAACTGAATGAGCAAGGTAATGTCCATGTTTCCCTATAACTCAAGTGGGCGATATTACAGTTTAACAGTGTGCTGACCAGGAAGCTCTTATGGGGTAATGGCGATTGTCAAAACGGAGGACGGAGAAATCCATTAATCAAAGTGGTTAAACAGGATGCAGAAGATGAGAAAGAGATTGAGGAGTAGACTACACGTGAGGCAAGTATGATGTGTGTATGTTTATTCTGACTTTTAATTTTGAGTTCAGGTTTGCGGTAATATTCTGGCTATCAGCAGTGGTCAAGGGGCCACAACTGCTTCCTGAACTGGACAAGTGGCAAAATGGCTCTCATTTACATGTTTCACACATCTGTGCCATTACATTTCTGTCCACCCCACCACAAAGCCATTTGGGTAGGGTGTTTAATTGGCAGTTTGACACACCCTTCTACCATCCCCCGTAGTGTGAGAAAACATGTTAAAGTAAGCCAGACTCCAAGTAGCATGCGGACTGACTGTCCACGCAAAGCAGCTATTAGTACAGGCATAAGAGCTTGTCCTGGATGTAGTGGATGCCTCACCCTTCTCTGCCTGCATCCTGACATCCACCTTCCCTTGTCTAGCCTGGAAGGTGGGTTTGAGTGGTGATGAGCAAAGGTGTGCACTACATGCAGGTCAAACTCCAACTTTACTGATGCCATTACATAGAGCTTGTCACCTAGCAACACTGCATTACAGTAATGAGGATGAGAACATGGATGGCACTGAGAAAAGCCAATGTGCTACATACAGATAGGCTTAGTTTAATAAGTTTACCTTCACAATGGAGTCAATAATTGGCCTTTTTAATACCTATATGTGATTAAAGGGACACTTAATCCAGAAAAAAAAAATGAGTTTTACTCACCTGGGGCTTCTACCAGCCCCCTGCAGCAGTCCTGTGCCCTCGCAGCCACTCACTAATCCTCTGGTCTGGTCCCCCAATGCCAGCTAGTTTCGTTTTTGCCGACAGGTCCATCAGGACTGGCCACGCGCAGCTTTCTCCGCATTCCCGACTGTAATTAGTGCTATCGCGGGCCGCAACGCGTACAAAAATACGCGTTGCCGCATTACGAACTCATAGATATGCGGCAACACGTATTTTTGTACGCGTTGCGGCCCGCAATAGCGTTAATTGCAGTTGGGAATGGCAGCGGGGGACCAGAGGATTAGTGAGTGGCTGCGAGGGCACAGGACTGCTGCAGGGGGCTGGTAGAAGCCCCAGGTGAGTAAAACTCTTTTTTTCTGACTTAAGGTTCACTTTAAGACCACAAAGATACATCCAAGCAACATTAATACTGTGCTACACTGCTACTTTATTGCTTACCCTTCTATCAGGCCCAGCTGTGGCATGTACATGAGGCATATACAGGATGGGACAGCTATCCTGTCAGGCACTACTATATGGCTCTAAACACCAGTAGGGATGATCAAGGAGATGCTAATTTTTCCGAAATTATGCAAAAATATGCAGGTTGAAAACGGACCAATACGTTTCAACCCAGGTTTAAATTGATTGGTCCATTTTCAAGCTGCATACATTTGCATAAAAATTGCATAAATTTGCATCAACTCGGAATAATTTGCATTTCTGTGATCATCCCTAAACACCGGAGGCTCAGAGCATGGTCACATGGAGGAAAATGCATTCAAATGAGGAAATGGGTGGAACCAAAGCCAAACTCCAGGGCCTGACACTTCTGTGGTAACAGCAGCGAGAAGGCAGGATGTGGATGCAGCATGAAACAGATATACAATGCAGGTAAGTATAAGTTACTCAATTGCTTCAGGATCTGTGCCTATAAGGACACCTGAAGTGAGATGTATATGGAGGCTGCCATATTAAATAATACCAGTTGCCTGGTGTCCTGCTGATCTTTCATGTAACAGTAGTATCTGAATCACGTACCTGAAACAAGCATGCTGCAAATCCAGCCAAACATCCTGTCAGCATGCTTGTTCAGGGGCTATGGTTTAAAGTATTAGAGGCAGAGAATCAGCAGGATTGCCAGGCAACTGGTATTGCTTAAAAGGAAATAAATATGGCAGCCTCCATATCCCTTGTGTCCTGTAACTGTAAACACATACATGCTTCCGTCAGTTGTGGCTTTATCCATCTCTCTACTGAACACATTCCCCATTACATCCTGTCTCTGTCTGGGGTTCCCTTGAGATGACATACGCAGAAATCTTTCCACTGAACTACCAGCAATAAAAATAAAGTGAAAATGGGATTGAACGCTTGCACAGGACAGAAGGAAAACAGAGAGACATGCACCCTGTATGTACAATAGTTAGAGAGTTTAGCCTGTCTAATTCCCCCTCATATATGACTAATAATTTTATTTCTCAGCTGTGACAGCTCAGGAATCTCCTGCAACAGCAGAGTAGCTAATTTGTAAACATAGGATGTTAAAGGGGTACTGAAGTAAGAGGTATACGGAGGCTGCCATATGTATTTCCTTTTAATCAATACCAGTTGCCTGGCAGCCCTGCTGGTCTATTTCTCTGCAGTAGTATCTGAATAACACCAGAAACAAGCATGCAGCTAGTCTGGTCAGATCTGACTTTAAAGTCTGAAACACCTGATCTGCTGCATGCTTGTTCAGGGGCTGCCAGGCAACTGGTATTGATTAAGGGCTCGTTTCCACTATCGCGAATCTGCATGCGTCCAACGCATGCAGATCCGCACATGTAATACAAGTGGATGGGCCTGTTTCCACTGTAGCGTTGTTGAGGTGCGTTTTTTTCAGCGTGAAAAAAAACGCACAAAAGAGCCAACGATTTCGCCTGCGTCGGGAATCCGTGCGAATCGCCGCTAATGTATTTAATAGTAAAAACGCATGCGTTTGTTACATGCGTTTTTACCCGCGATTTCGCGTGCGATTTCACACCTTTTTCAATTTTATTTAGCCCTGGCAGTGTCATGGTTAATTTCGCATGGCACCCTGCCATGCGAAATCGCATGCGAAATCGTGGGTAAAAACGCATGTGGAAACGCATCCGCATGCGTTTTTACAAGCGTCGGAATGCGGCCGAAATCGCGTCGCAACAGTGGAAACAAGCCCTAAAAGGAAATAAATATGGCAGCCTCCGTATACCCCTTACTTCAGTTCCCCTTTAACAATATGTCTGCTTCCATTAAAAGCAGAAAGTAGACACTACAGATTTATTTCAGGTTTTGCATCTGCTGGAACAAAGAAATGTTTTTCTTTGAAGGTTATTATGCTGCTGCGCATCTTTTAGCAGAGAGGAAATTTAGGTTTAGGAAACACTTTAGAATCAAGCACAAATATATAAATAAAAAGCTACTTTGCTACTGAATGTATAACTAATTGATTCAAGGCAACCTGTTATTCTGCAGGATAAACATAGGTAAAAAAAAAAATTCACCCCCCAAAAATACCTTACCCCATATAACAGGCCGCAGGCTGAACCTTCTTAACGGATGACGAAATTCATTATAAATGTGTGCAAACATGGCTAGTGATCAGCAATCTCCACACACATTGGGCTCAATTCTGGTAGTGTTTAGTACATAATTACCTCATGGAATTGGGTTTACCTCATAAGGGAAATCAACTTTTGAATTCTGGTAGTTTAAGTAATGTTTTACCTCATGTAATTTCATGAGGTAATTCATGCGGTAATTTTCTACTAAAAATGTGTGGTATTTAGTAGTGAAATACCTCACACTTGAATTCTGACGTAAAATAAGGTGCGTGTTTGCATGTCTTTTACCTCACATAATTAGACCTACCTCTACCACATGATAAATGCAGTGCTGTGACAGAATTGTGATATCAGTCACATAACATGGAGCCTTTTCAGCTTGTTCTGTGTTCAGAGCCCCCATATTTTGCTGAAATAAGTATAAGTGATCTGACCAACAATCCCCCCCCCCCCCCCCCCCAGCTTCCATTTTATTTTAAAAAAAAAGTGCTCCAAACCCTGTGCAATCCTTCATCTGCTGCGCCCCCCCCCCCCAACATTACCTTTCCCAACCTCTGGATGGAAAAAAAAGTAAAAATGCTCCAACCCACAGCCTCTATTTTTAAATAAAATTAAGTAAAACCGATTTCTCCCCTTCCTCCTCCTCTGGTTAAAAGTGCTCAGAGCCCCAAGCAGCCTCTAAAAGTAAAAGTGCTGTAACCCCCTCTCCAGACCCCCAGCTTCTAAAAGTAAAAGTACTCACACCCACAGTCTCTAAAAGTGCTGACCCCTCCCCCAGCCTTTAAAAGTGCTCCTACCCCCAGCCTCTAAAGGTAAATGAGCTGGATTTATTTTTTTAATGGATGCCTATAAATTTACTTTTCATAGATTGCTACATAATCAAATACACCTTCCCTCCTCAAAAAAAAAAAAAACATCTTCCAAAGACTATTCTAACTTATGGAAGACAATTAAAGACTTATTTGCTGCAGGCTTACCACTGAAATACCTCATGTTTTACCTCACTCTATGCATTTACCACATGTTTTACCTCATGTTCGGAAATGGAGAAAAATCTTTCAGAATTGATAAAAGAAGAAGAGGAATATACCTCATGAGGTATTTTACCTACCAAAAAATATTTACCTCACAGAGCTACCAGAATTGAGCCCATTGAGATCCTTTACATTTTAACTCACCAGTCAGCAAGAGCAGATTTCTGATTGGCTTTAAAGACTTCCCTCATTTTATATTATGGTCTAATGATGTTATACACAATGCCATAAATTATGCCTAACCCCTAATTAGATAACGATATAGAAAAGATATCTAGTCATATAAACACCCTGTAAACATATCCTAAATATCTTTTAACTGCTTACTAAGAAGGCTGGAGGAAATGCCAAGATGTATCTAATGTAATATATAAGCAATTACATGTGTTTATGGCTTAGTTGTTATGCTAGGTTAGATACTGTTTAAAGAATAATGGGTTCAATGGTAACAATTTAACTCAAATGATCATAAAACATGTGAGGCCTCTGGCTCTGACCTATTTTAAAATCTTCTCTGTGAATCCTAAAATGACCAATCATGAAAACACAACCACAAATTAATGAATAAGGCATATTATTACGATCTCTTATTCATAAAGTGTCAATATATTACACAGCACAGTACATAAGATTTGTCCCCTCCATCCCCATTTTACTAGGGGAGTGGAAGGGACGGGTAACAAATCTTCGAGTACAACAGTGATACACAACAGAGGCAATGTCATACAGGATTATGGAAATCTTTTATGCAAATGTATGCACCTTAAAAAAAAAGCACCTGATGAATTCTGCCAAACTGGAATTCGAGTAGCCCATTTTTAAGCTGCATAATCTTCAGATCTGCATAGTCCTCAATGAACTCGGATAAATGTGCATCTCATTGACCATCTCTAATATAGTTTTGGTCAATACTAAAAAAACTATTAGGGACAGTTAATGAGATGCAGTTGTATGCAAATGTATGCAATCTGAAAATGGTCTGAATAACGCCTTTGCAGGATTTACCATAATTAGTCTTTTTTCAAGCTGAATAGAATTGAATACAAAATGTGGATAAGTCTGCACCAACTTGGAAATATTTGAATGTCAATGACCGTCCCTAGAGAATAGGTTAAGAGAATAGAATTGTGGCTGATTATTGATGGTTAAGGGCTCGTTCACACCCAGGGCGTTTGCCATTTTTTTCAAGTGCCGGCGATTTTGAAAATCACCATAAAAAGCTTGTGCAAGGATTCCCTATGAGAGTGCTCACATCTGAGTGGTTCGTTTCTGATCCGCTCAGCAGAGCGCTGCCTGTACCATTTTCTGAGCGTTTTTGCTCAATGGAAGGTATAGGGAAATCGCAACGCACTTGAAAAAGCGCTTTGTATAGCGATTTCCCCAGCGCTTTTAAGAATACATTGTATTTTCCGGGTTAAAGGGTTCACTTCCTGACGCAAGTCAAACAAATCGCTCTGCAAAAGCGCATTATACAAAATCACAGCGCCCAGCTAAGCTACGGGAGGAGAAAAAAAAGCGCAAAAGAAATCAAAAATTGCTGCAGTTAGCGATTTCAATTTTAGATGTGAACAAAGCCTTAGAGAATAGAACTGTGGCTGGTTATTGATGGTTAAAGGACAACTGAAGTGAGAGGGATATGGAGGCTGACATTTTTATTTCCTTTTAAGCAATACCAGTCGCATGGGCGTAGCAATCACCCCTGCAACCCCCGCCATCGCAGGGGGCCCAGAGCCTTTGGGAACCTCTTCTTCTCCCTCTCCCTAACCTCAAGTGCACCAATTAGCAAAGAAACCTCTCCATTAACTGACGAAAACAGTGTTCAGGAGCGTGTGTGGTTATTTCCTGCTTCGAGAGGCTGCTTTACAGCAGAACTCTCTCTGCTGCCATTTGCTGGCTCCCGATCCATGGGGTTCAGGGAGAAAGGGGGCTCCATGCGATCATATTTGCAGGGAGGCACTACTTAGTCTAGTTATGACTATGACCAGTTGCCTGACATCCTGCTGATCCTCTGCCTCTAAGGGCCCATTCACACTAGAGGGTTTTGTCGGCGATTTCGGCAAAGCGCTCAAGCGCTAGTGCTTTTTAAGGCGCTAGTGCAATAATACCCTATGGGCTCGTTCTTACTTGGGCGATCTGTGTGTGAATGGCGATTTCTTCACAAACGAGGCAAAAATAAAAATAAATTAAAAAAAAAAAAAATCGCCTGAGCAAAACACTAGCAAAAGCGCTAGCGTTTTGCATTTAGCAAGTGTGAATGGGCCCTAATACTTTTAGCTATACACCCTGAACAAGCATGCAGCAGATCAGGTGTTTCTGAAATCATTCTCAGATCTGATAAGATTAGTTGCACGCTGGCTCCTGATTTAGACACTACTGCAACCAAATAGATCAGAAGGGGTGCCAGGAAACTGGTATTGTTTAACAGGCAATAAATATGGTAGTCTCCATATTCTACTCTCTTCAGGTTAGGACAACTTATTTTTATGCCACTTTAGATTTGCTTTAAAGTTTCAGGCACATGCTAGAGGAGTCTCGTCTGAAGTGAGAATGTAGTGCGAGTACAGCCTCCCTGTTGTGTCAAAAATATGGAGAGCCAAGGGGACGCACTGCTTGTCCAGTCTGCGTCATGTTATCATTCATCCCTCCTCCTCCTCCATATCAACAGGACGTGTCACAAGGCTTGTAGCCTCATAACGCATCTGTACAGCATTTGGTCACCCAATTCCTGCGTACGAGGCCCTTTGTGCATGTATACACACATCCAAAAGTTACCATGGGCTTTTTCTAGGCCAGCACTGGGCCACATCCAGCCCGCATGCGCTGTTAAACCGGCCTGCCAAAAGACGGATGGATTCCTCTCCTTCCTTCCTCCATCCCTGCAGAGTCTCCATGGCAACAGGACGTCAAGTGATGTGACATTGACGTCCTAAATGCGGCCCAAGCTGCATAAAGATTGCTCAGCCCTGTTCTAGGCCCCTGTAGTCCTTCAGGTTCCTTGCTGTCCTCCTGCTGTGCCGCTGATACCACATTTGCTGTCCCGGCCAAACACACAATTCCTTGCTTGTGCTTTGTGGCCAGCAGCATTCTTCCCATGTGCAGTTTGTAAAATTTGCAACTGTGCATGCACAAAAAACACTCCTGGTCATGGGAGCATGATCACATACGCGGCCCTGTCTGCATGCCCCCTCGCAGTAGCCCACAACTGAGCCAGTCGCAGACTTTAGTTGGGGGCATAGCAGCACAACTGTGTGGCCCAGGAAGACAGCGAGGGACCTCAATGCAGGGCCTGGAACAAGCCCCAGGTGAGGTAAAGCTCAATTTTTTTGACCACTTAAGATCTCCTTTAAGACCATATGTAAGAGTTTTCATTCACAAATCTGAGATTTGTTTTCTAGAAATACACTCCTAGATTTTCACATGATGTGGCAAAATGGTAAATTCCTCTCAGATCAGAATCGGATCAGCGAGGTATCGATTCCTCTGACACACATTACATTGACAGACTTTCACCAGATTTCAGAATTACAATGTTCGATGCAATGCTATAGGCAGTCAACAGACCATCACTTCTGACTGAGATTTTCCACCCTATCCAATCGATAGCAGAGTGATTGAATCTACCGGGAACTGAATGGGAAAATCGTTGCATGTATGGCCTGAAGTGCTGATAACCGTTCATAGGTATGTGAATAATCCTCTCTAAGGGCCGTTATCACTTGGGCAATTAGCGGGTGATTCCCACTAATCGCCAAAGCACTAGCACTTTTTAAAGAGTTAGCGCAATACAAACTTAATGGCATTGATCACACTACCATGATTGCCATCGATCATGGGCGATTTGGGATTAGTGACAATCGCATGTAGTAATTTGCCGCAATTCTGGAGCAATCGCGATTTAGTGCTTCAACAAAAGCGGATTATGAACGCTTGGGAATCACGAGATTGTACAGTGATTGTACCGTGCCAATCGTGGTAAAATCACCCGTGCTTAGCGCTAGCGTTTTTGTGCTTGCTACTGTGAATTGGCCCTTAGGGCTGGTACACACTCACAACTGATGTCACCTGTGGGAGATAAGGACCTGATCCCTTAGGCGACATCACTGGCCCAGGCTGCAAACACAGGGTCTAAGCTTAGTTGCTAATGACGCTCTGTGTTGCTATACGCGCGGATGACTTGATTGAGAGACGAGCATCGCATGCGTGATGTCACGTGATAGGCGGGGGAGCGTTGTGAACTTAGATGAGATGGGGGGGGGGGGGTTAATGGCGTCACTGGGGTTGAGTAGAGCCATCCAATGGATTGCACGTTGCTTGGGGGCGCCGGTTGCCGTACACACGCCTGATTGTCGGCTCAGGCAGTCCTTATCGGCCGCCTCAGCCAATGTCAGGCGTATGTATGAGGCTTTTTTAGGCTTAGTTCACACAGCAAAATTCACTTTTTGAATATATGTGTGATTTTGCACATTCAAGATGCATCAGTCCCAAAAAATGCTGCATGCAGCATGTTTGCGCTAAAAAAAACCCCAAAAAAACAAAACACATATGGCAATTCTACATTAATGCTTTGCCGAGACAATCACATCACAATCGCCCCCAGTGTGAACCAAGCCACACAGCTTTGGCAGTAGGGCGGATCCATCCGCTCTGCAGGCAGGATCAGCTGTTTGGGAGCCTACTGTACGTTCTCCGGGTCTGCCTTGCTGCGGGGCCTCTGCCCGTCCCCACCGACGCTGGCCCTGCCCTCCCGGGCCCAAGGGTGACCTCCGGGCACTGCTGGCTGCTCCAACACCCGCTGCATTGCCAGACATCTCTGCTCGGCCACCCACGTGGAGATCCCCAGTGCGAGAGTGGCTCCGCTGGCCACTCCAGAGGCAGTCTCCGCCGACTCCAGCCTGGTGGGCCACCCACGTGGAGGAGCTCCTCTCCTCTGAGCTCTCCCGCAGGCCAGGCCTCCCTCGGTGAGGCCACTGCCATGGAGATCACCCCCACATTCAGCCCTCAATCTGCGGCCATGTCTGATCACCCCACTAGGTCCCCTCTGCCTGCAACCAGGTCCCCTCTGCCTGCAACCATCATCAAATGGACTCTGGACCTGACCAGCCCAGACCGGGCACCAAGCCTTTTCCTTTAAACTCCTTCACTTTACACAGCTCTCTCAGTTGCTTTCTCACTTTCTCTCTCTCTACTTTCGTGGACAAATCGGTGCACCTGTCTTGTTGGGAGCGTGTCGCTGTGTAGCGTCCAGTGCCGAAGATGGCAGCGCTCATATCAGCTCTCAGGCTGCTCCTCCAGTCCCACTCTTTTCTGTCCCTGCTATCAATGTATTTGCTGTGCTGTGTTTTGTATTTACGTTAAATGTACGTGTGTGCTGTAATGCCCTGTTTTGCTTTTTATTTTTGCTTTTATATTTTATACGTATGACCCATGCTTGACTGCATGTGATGCTGCACTCTGCTTAATTGTACGCACAAGCTGTAATGTTTTTTTGTCCTATGTATGCTTGTCCTATGTATTTGCCATGCTTAACTGTATGCTATTTCTTGTCTCTTCAACAACGACCCTGTATGTGCCAAAACCAATTCCGGGTACAATCCACCGATTGTACTTGGCGATAATAAATTCTGATTCTGATTCGGATTCTGATTCTGATTCTGAAGGCACAGGGGAGATAAAGCAGGTGGTCAGACAGACTAGCAGAGTACAATGATTTGTGTAGACTGTGGTTAATAGGTAGGTGTTTGTAAAGAAAGCCAGGGGTCCTCCAATCTCTCTACGGAGCTAAAAATGAAAATGTATTTAAATTGCATTGTTGATAAGAGGGCAATTTTGAAGAAGAAATGTAAGCAGGGCTGTGGAGTCGGCACAAAAATCCACCGACTCCAATTCCTCAGTTTAGGATTCCACCGACTCCTTATTTGCATATTATAATCTTGTTGATTGAAAGTATGTAACATGAAATTCGTCTCTTAACTGCCAACGTTTAGGAAAAGACAACTGAAGTGAGAAGGATATGGAGACTGCCATATTTATTCCCTTTAGTCAGACTAAAACTAGTCCTTGGTAAGAGTACTTGTAAAAGGTACAGACCCGAACAAAGAACATTATCAGGCCCTAGGCAATGTAACTGTGGGTACATGTAAGAGTGATGTGCAGGTGCTCTGCAGGGGAATGAGGTGATTCTTACTCTATTACACATTCTTCATGCACAATCTGAACCAGGTTTATGGGTGATAGACAACACCTCTGTGTTCAATGTGCACAACATTCTCAGTGGATTTCCTTGCAGCTCTGTGGAGAGTGCATATGTAGAGTATAGTACTACTGTGTAACAAAGTAAACCTGAGACAGATGAAATTAAAGTTTTATCCGTACCTGAGGCTTCCTCCAGCCCCCTTCAGGCTAATCAGTCCCTTGCTGTCCTCCTCCGCCACCTGGATCTTCTGCTATGAGTCCAGGTACTTGAGCCAGTCTGGCGTAGTGCGCATGCGCACACTCCACCGCCGGGAGCATACTACACCTGCGCAGCACTATTGAGCAGGTGCAGAATGCTCCTGCCTGTGGAAGCGGCATGCGGCCGAACTGCGCTGACTGGCTGAATTAGGACTCATAGCAGAAGATCCAGGTGGCGGAGGAGTACAGCGAGGGACTGATTAGCCTGAAGGGGGCTGGAAGAAGCCCCAGGTATGTATAAAACTTTTCTTTTCATCCTTCTCAGGTACCATTTAATTTGTAGTCACCAAAGCAAATTTTAACAACATATCAAATTATTTGATTTCATGAGCAAAGAGAGTGCGTACATTTGCATAAATCAGAATCAACGCAGAATTATTTTCATCTCATTGACCATCTCTATTCGTGACACGGCTACACATCAGGCTTTATTCTTACAGCATAGGTGTTGTTTCGTGTATGTACAAGAGATTCCTATGTTCACATCATATGTACAGTCACAATTAGATGTGTATATCTGACTTTAAAAATACGAGGACTGCTTTATTGAAGCAGCACAAGTAACTAATCTTGACTAAGCACAGCTATTACTCTATGTATAATTTATGATGACTATTATCTGAGAAATAGAACATTTTATCATTTTCTATTTTAATTACAGTTTAAATTCATTAGGAGTCGGAGTATTTTTTCCCGACTCAGACTCCAGGCACCCAAAATTGCCCCAACTCCGACTCCACAGCCCTGAATGTAAGTACACTTAAATCATCCAATTATGGGTTGCAGCACAACAGTTAAAAATCTTAATTACAAGGGTGCCATTATATTGCAGTTCTTGGATAGATTCACAAACTGACTGCTCATCAATGTTTCTGCTGGGGAGCCAGCCTTGTGAGTCACTGTTAATCTTGATCAGGGAAATAATTAACGTTCTGATCCCAATAGTGACTCATGACTGAAAACGAAAATAAAAATAAACAACATTTTGCCATAAGGGTCTGTGCGCCGATCTCACTGACCTATATTTAGGTACGAAGGTTTGCATCCTACAAAGACACAATATGGTGCGAGTACAGCACAGAGGGTTTGTGTTGACAGTTGCTAAATAATATAGCAAACAAGAAATCTGATTGTTTAAAAACAATGAGTCACGTCGCGAGAGCAGAGGGGCTGTGCAGATTGGGTTAAGTCTGCTTTCCAATGTGCTGCATGGCAAAATGTCAACACTGCTCTGCAGCAGTGCATTCTGGGAATGTTAACAGAGCACCTAAAGCAGCTACATGACTTAATACAATGCTGACTAGATTTTTTTTCTAATTATATGGATATTTAAAGAAGGATTTGTCATGTTATGGAGGTTTTTAAGCGCTCTACTGTTGGCGACAAGGAGGATGAGAACAGCATGATCCTGAGCAAGAATGCTTCCATACCCCAAATGACATTGAAACAGCTACTTGCAGTTTTGTAAAAGTGTCCATCAAAGATACAATGTAAGGCCTCTTGCACACTGCAAGCAATTCAGATTCCGCTTTTTAATCAGTTTTTACCTCCAATTCAGATTCAGATTTGCAGTGTGCAGGGAGCAAACTGCAAATCTGAATCTGAATCGGAAGTAAAAACAGATTAAAAAGCGGAATCTGAATCTGAATTGCTTGCAGTGTGCAAGAGGCCTAACAAATGTTAAATTGGTTACCAGTAATGGTGCCAATTGAGGAACAATTGTGTCGCTCATCCAAATTTCAAAACGAATCTTTTGTTTTGATTGGATTGCTCATTTTTCCCTCTGTTAGTTGGCCTGAATGATAGTTTCCGATCGACCGAAACGATTGGAATGGACGGTCAATCGTTACCTTTTAGTGTCATCAGAATCTTTCCACAGTAAATGGTATCATCCTGATTCAAAACTTCTTGCCAATATCAGGGGAAAGCCATTATCTGTATGGTTTTGGGACGTGGGAGAAATCCACAGTGCCCAGAGGAAATATGGGGAACACATACAGGCTGGGTGCACACTTGCCAGTGCGGACAAGGTCGTGTTTTACTGCATATGAGTTTGCGCATTTTTAGTGAGTTTTGTGTGTTTGCATTTTTTCCCGCACATGCGTTTTTCTTGCGTATGCTTTATGTGTTTTATGCAACTCACTGGGAAGTAAACAGGAGGCAGAAATACAAACTTTTTTTTTTAATAAAAAAATGCATATAAAAACTTGCAAAATGCACTAAAACACAATTCCTCTGCGTCACCATTGACTTTCAGTATGTGCGTTTTTGAAAACATGCGACAAAAACCAGCATTTTTAAAAACGAACATTGCAGAACGCAAGCATTGCATTTTTTCATGTGGCCTATAGACTTGCGCGTTTTTCTTCTCAATTTTTATTAACTTTTATAAATTTTTATAACAAGAAAGAGGGGAAACAATCATATTAGGTCACAGACCATCATATAACAGAGGTTTGACACAGACCAAAATTAAGTCATTGTAAAGTCCAAATAAAGAGGACGTGTAGGAGTCCTGCCAAAGCATCTCATCCAGAATCACGTAGTATAGCTGAGGGCAACGTCACAACATGGTCATAGGCCAAACCGGTAATACTAATTCTAGACCAACGGGCCTAGGAATAGAAGGGCAGCAAAAGAAGAGAACAGAAAGAAAGAGAAGAAAGGGGAGGAGAGGGGGGAGGGGCAGAGGTGTGTGCGTCAAGAGTCACCGCTAGTTGCCATTGAATCTTACAAGTTACAGGGTTCAATCCCTCAAGGGAGACCAACATGCAAACGTCAAGGGTTCCAAGTTCTATCTAATCTGTCCACCCTATCTTCTAGTACAGCCGCCATTTTTTCTTGGATCATGAAAGCTGTGACTCTGTTTTTCATCTCAACAAAGGAGACAAACTGTGTTCTCCAGGCTCGGGCTATGCTCTGCTTAGCTGCCACAAAAATGAAGTGCGCCAATGCCTGTTGGTCTCTATTGAGGGATTCTATTCTAAAATGCAACAGGGCTGACCATGGGTCTCTATGGATGTGGCCCTTGTAGAGCAAATAAAACAACCTAAAGATTTTAGACCAATATCTGGGACTTGTGCGTCTTTGCTTCGTTTTCTGCAACACTAGCATTTTTTGCCTAGTGTGTTCCCTGCAACAAACTGCATAGGATAGTGTCCTGTCAGATCTGAAACAGGGGACTCGAAGGCCTGAAACCCACTAGGAATCGCTGCACACAGCGCTGCGGTGATTTTAAAGTCATGCAGTGATTCCTAGTTCCTAGGGCGTTTGCGGTTACCCGACGGTTGAAAGTGCTGTACAATAACCTGTACATCGCTACAGATTTTTTTTTTATTTTTATTAAACAATTTTGGGAGTTCTTGTCCTGGCAGGGAGATAAATGTCTTCCTTTTTTTCCTGGGAAACCCACAAATAAAAACCACAGATCTCGAAGTAGGTTCTTATGTGAGGAAGCAAAAATACTCAAAAGAAGTTCTAACACCTTTCCATCTAAATCTATTTTTTGTTTTGCGCTGATGAAAAAGTATCCTGAAAAACTATTACTCTGGATAGTTTAGGCTGTATGTCTGAATTAGGCAAAAATGAAGGACTGTGTGTTTCTAAAGTGATGCATAATAGTCTTGCTTTTGGCCACATGCAGAAAGTGAAGTGACTCCTCGTTGGCTGCACAAGTTACATTTCTGTGCTGCAGGGCCCATTCACACTTAAAAAGCACTTTGTGCGGGCGATTTTACCGCAATTAGCATGGTAAACTCACTGTACACTTCCGCGATTTCCGACGATTGTGACCAGTGCTTGTACAAGCACTGAACCGCAACAGGTTTTGCGATTGCCTTTAATCGCAAAATATCCACGATCAGTGGCAATCGCGGCACTGAGATCGCTACCATACGGATTTGACTACTGCTGCGCTCAGATTTGACATACTGCGTTCCTCTGCTGCCCAGTAACACCACCACATGTGAACGCTTGACACGCATGGTGTTACAACCCCTGCAATTCGGCTGCATTTAAAAATTGTACCCAAATTGCACTGGCGGGCGGCAGACAGGAGGCTGAACTGATTGACAAACGTACAGTTCAGCTGTCCGTCTGAAAGGTGCCTAATGCTGGGCATACATGGACGGATTCTTCCTTATCTATCGAGCCGCTGATAGCTGGATTGATATCTGACAGGTCCGATGACCCGCCGGATAGATTCCCCACTCGATCCCAGCGGGCGAACAATAGTGGGGAATCGAGTGGAAGATAAGGAGCGCCCACGGGGACGAGCGGGGAATCGATCCAGGCGCCGGTGGGGACGAGCGGGGATGCACCGGGATCGAGCCAGCGGCTCGATCCGGTGCATAATTGCATCCGTGTATGCCCAGCATTAGAAGCAGAGGATCAGCAGCCTGGCAGTCCAGGCAACTGGTATTGCTTGAAAGGAAATAAATATGGCAGCTTCCATATACCCAGTGTTCCACCCGGCTAGTTTTGATGAGCACCCGGCTGTCATCGGCTCAACTTCCTCCTCTGCTGTAAGCAGTGTTGTGCAGAGAAGCACTGGCCCTGCATTCTCTCATCTCAGCCCACCCAGCTACTTTTTTATGCCACCCGGCTGGAAGAAATTTCTGGGGAGAACGCTGCATATACCTCTCACTTCAGTTGTCCTTTAAGGTGTGTAATCATGTACAATTGTTTGGGATCAGGACTCAATCACTCGGACAACATTTTGGGGCTAAGTGCTGTACAGACCCTCACTCTGCTGTAGCAAAACAATGTCTTTATTGCTATAGGGAGGAGGAACAACAGTGAGACACGCAATGAACCAGTGGAAGGGATAAGGAGAACCATGCCTTCAGAGGTTAATGTCTAAAGATCCAGTGTTGCGGTTCTTTACCCAAGCTTGAGTTTAGTATAGTGTCTGCATGCACCTCAAGTCTACTGGTTGGATTTAATACTACAGCCTATACTGATCTTGTACAAGACCTTTTAACCTAGTCTGGATACATCCAAGGCGGTGCCTATTGGTTAAATTACTGAGTTTTCTTGCACTCATCGGAGGCAGTTGGAGGAGTTCAGCATCCGGCATCTAGGTACACTAACAGTCTGCCGCATCTTTTTTGTGTTCCGATTACATGAGTATGAACTATGTGACCGACCTCTGAGCCCCTCAGCAAGTAGCTACTGGCAGCAAAGCTATGCAAATGCATCCTCAGCTTGGTTGGATCTGTGTTTTTATTACAATTTTTGGTGAAGAACAGTGAGGCTTTGTTCACATTATAAATCGCCATCGCAAGCGCTGAGCGATTTATACTGTGATTTTTTTTTTATGAATTTTGCCCTGCGATTTGCGCTTAGAAAAGCTCTTTTCTGAGTGATTTTGCTCAGCGATGATTTTTTTCACTCCCTGACGTTAGGAAGTGAACAGTTTAACCCGGAAATGAATAAATACAAAGTATTTATTCATAAAAGCGCTCAGAAAATCGCTATACAAAGCGCTTTGGATTTCCCTATATACACCTTCCATTGAGCCAAAGCACTCAGAAAATGGTACATGTAGCATGTTTGCTATTTTAATGAAATTGAAATGCTTACATGTGAACACTGTCATAGGAAGTCATTACACAAGCACTTTTAGGGCGATTTGCAAAATCGCCAATGCTTAAAAAAATAAATCAGCAAACGCTGATATTGTGAACAAGCCCTAAAGGCTCATTTCCAACAAGCAGTTGTGAGTTTGGGAGGCTTTTCACTACCTATCAACTGCTCGTAAGAAAAAAGGGGCCTTGATGCTCTTTTCCACAGGCAGCTGAACTATGTACTCACTGAGCAGCTACCAAGTAGCAGTGAGCACTTATCAGGCAGCAGTAAGCAGTTGTGAGAGTTGCGTCTTCTTACTGCCTATCAACTGCTCGTGGAAAAATGCCTTAAAGAGAGTGAAGTGGCACCCAATTGTTAAAGAAAACATCAACTGGCTGAAGAAGCTCAACTCACCTCCTAGTCATTACCTCCAGACACAGCTGGGCATGAAGCAAAGATGACCATAGATGTATGGTTGCCCAATATGGACTGCTGTCTGAGGCCAATATGCAATCTAAAGTATGCTAAACATTAGCCGATAGTCTCAATCCATCAATGAAGTTCTACTGATTTTTTGGGGAGTAGTAATACAATACACTTGTCTTTTTGACCAGTGGTTTTGTGCTGCACGAGGTAAACACCATACAAGGCATTCGCTTCTGCTAAAATCTGGCTGGAATGGGGCTGCAGTATGATGTATCCATTTCTGTTCCTGGTTGGTGTATCAGCCAAGGAGTATGGGTCTCCAGATGGATCATCCAGTTATATGGCTCCATGTGATCTGCAGGTAAAGATGACCTAGCTCTGCCTGGTCTGAAGGGAAGCTTCTCAGCCAAAGATTTGGATATTGACATATGGGACAATGTCAAAACCACACAGGACAGATTTGGAGATCTGATCTCTAAAACACAATTCCAGATTTTGCTGTAAGCACAATAATTCCACATTTGAGCTTCTGAGCACAGAAAATACAATCACAGCTCAACCGTACTTCCATGCAGGACTTAATTTGATTGGCCAGGACAGTCATCCCAAATGGCATGCCCATCCATTACAACAAAAGGTCTCTGGTTATTCCCCTAAACATATAGGTAAGATAAATGGCTTCCAACAAAACCGGCCATAGTGTGACAGGGCAATTAGATTATAGCATTCATTTACATGAGTTGTGCCAGTGCTGTATAAGTGAACAACAAGAATAAGGCCAGGGGCACACTAGAAATCACAAAACGCTATCACTAGCGCTTTGTCAGCATTTTGTTGGCAATTTCTGCTGCGCTTTCTGGCGATTAGGCTCCAATACATAGCATATGAATTAGCTAAAACGCTCAAAACATGCTGCATGTCCTGCAGTTGCGATTTCCAAAATCAGAATCGCTCTAGTGGGTTCAAAACCATTGACTTACACTAGCAAAGCCTTTTTATAATCGGCGATTGACAGCGCTTCAAAAACGCGCCTAAAAATCGCTCTAGTGTGTGTCAACCCTTACAGTGCATAATCGGTGCATGTGTCAGCGTACAAGCATGGCCAAATGTTGGACTTTTTAACAACATGAGCCACTGCAAATGTAATGAGGCCTTCTAAAACAAGGATGTTTTGTGATTTATCCAGACAGTTCAGCCATTTAGCAATCATTTTGAACACAGGCCAAGGACCTCTGTTGTCTGTTGCAGTGTCAATTAATGTTTTAGAAAAATGCAGGCCTCTGTATTGGCAAGAAAGTATCAGAGGTGTGTTCTTTGCACTTAAAGGGCACCTAAAGTAAAAGGAATATGGAGGCTGCCATACTACTTTCCTTTTAGGCCCCTTGCACACTGCCTTGCACTACCACGACACTTCTGGGTCACAAGTGCCATGCAAGTCTATGGAGACTTGCACACTTCACATGATGCGATGCGGTACACCAGAAGTATCCCAATCACCGCATAGGCTGCAGCGCTTTACTGCATGATCCATATCTAACACACGGATTATGCAGGACTGCACGTCAATGGGCAACGCAGGCAGTGGGAATTCCAGTAAGTCACTACCCAGGGGCAGTGCTATGCCAATGGCTGCTGCGCCGGTCATACGAAGGCTGATTTCTGCGGTGCTTGCACCGCATCGCACTGCTAATATTAGGTGTGCAACTAGCCTTAAACAATACCAGTTGCCTGGCAGTTCTGCTAATCATTCCAGCATAAGTAGTATCTGAATCACACACTTGAGGCTAGATTCACAGTGGGACGTTGCGTTTTGATGCAACTTCGCAACACAAACTTACAATGCAACGCGCTAAAGTTGCAACGCAGTGTTACCATCGCATACAGCAGATGCAGTAGAGAATACAGGCAATGAAAAGTATGCTTCCAAGTCATTACTGAGCATGTGCAAACAGTTTAACGCAGCTAATAACGTGTATAACGCACTGCATGCAGCAGTTTCATTTAACGTGCAGCGTTAGACACCGATGCAACATGTGCACTGTCAACAGGGCATTGATTTTTCATTGCAGTGCGGTATTCTGCGTTAAATGTTTTAAGGTGCGACTTTAACGTCCCACTGTGAACTTAGCCTTAAAATCTTGCAGCTAATCTAGTCAGATTTTAGTCAGAAACATCTGCATGCTCATTCAGTGTCTATTGCTAAAAGTGTTAAAGGCAGAGGATCAGCATAACTGCCAGGCAACTGGTTTTGTATAAAAAGGAAATAAATAGGTCAGCCTCCATATCCTCACGTCTGGTTCCCTTGAGGCCCCTTTCACACTATAGCACTGTGTCACTCTTCCTCATCCCTCCCCTGCCACAGTGGTAATTCATCTCAAGGATACTGGCCACAGTAACCGCGGTGCGAAGCACTGCGATGGCCGCGTTTCTGGCAACACAGAGGCTACATCACATAGCTGAACATACCGAGCGGTATCCCTCAGCGCATCATTGCATTGGAGTCAAAGGCATCACAACAATCTTTATAGATTGCTGCGCTAGCAGTGCAACGCACATGCGCATAATGCTGAAATTCCTATCTGGAAGTGTGCACGTGACTGAGGGGACAGACGCAAGTGATGTCGGACTTCACTTGTGTACACTTTTGGAGAGTGTGGGCATGCGCATTTCCCTGTCACAGGGACCAATCTGCATGCAAAGGTGTGGTGTGCTGCAGTAGGGTATTCTGCAGCCCGCAAGTTGCACCGCACCATGCGTGCAACTGGCCTTAATGTTTGCAATGTTAGATGTCCCACTCACCCCATCTCAGAAAGTTTGAAAATATTGCAGACTACCAAACCAGGGTGGCCTCAAGGGAACCTGAGGCGAGAATGATATGGAGGCTGCTATATTTATTTCCTTTTAAACAATACCAGTTGCCTGGCAGTCCTGTTAATCTTCTGCCCCTAATACTGTTAAGGGGCCCATACACTGGTCGATTTCAAGCCATCGATCGATTCTATAGAATCGATCGGAAATAGATTCTATCAAATCTATGGATTGATTTGATCTGACAGGATGGAAAATCTAGGTTGATCTGCTGCTGGCAGCAGATTGATGGACCATAGAGTTGCATTGGATCTAATGGTTCAATAATGCATTTAGATCGATTTCCAATAGATTTCAGAATTGGAAATCTGTTCCTAGTGTGTGGCGCACATCAGATAGACTCCTGTCAGATGCCTGTCAAGTCGAATCTGACAGGAATCTGATGGTCGAATCTGCTGCAACTCAATAAGTGCATGGCCACCTTTAGCCATAGACCCTGAACAAGCATGCAGATCAAGTATCTCTGAAGTCTGACTGGAGTAGCCACATGCATGTTTCAGGTGAGTGATTCAGACAATACTGCAACCAAAAAAAATCAGCAGAGTTGTCAGGCAACTAGTATCGTTTAAAAGGGGAAATAAATGTGACAGCCTCCATATCCCTCTAATTTCAGGTGTCCTTTGAGTCAGAGTACCTGATCTGCATGCTTGTTCAGAGTCTATGGCTAAACATATTAGAGGCACAGGATCAGGAGGATAACCAACTTGTATTATTTAAAAGGAAATAAATATGGCAGCCTCCATATTACTGTTACTAGATTTTCCTGTAAAGTAATTGTCATGACATCATGTGATACACAACCATAGATCTGACTATATGGCCTAATCTGACATATGTTGTTCTAAAGCTCAATAATATTACATCCAAAACTTTGGATAGGAACTCAGTGGTTTAGGGCAAGGTAGAGGATGTTTCCTTAATTCTAAAATACTACACTTGTTGCCAGGGTATTATATGTCAACAACATATTCCCAAATAACTATTCCTCAGGATGGACACATCTATAATTATAAGAGACAACAAAAAGACCTGATCTCTGTACAGGGCAATAAACATTCAGCCAGTTCTATCATAAAATGTTTATAGGCCATGGCTTTGCCGACACCAAGAGGCCCGGCCTTATCTTGGGAAAATAGTGGCAATCAACAGGGAAATAACAACAATCAAGGGAAAAAGGTTTCCAAGCTGTTGATTCTTCTCCTAAGTATGGTAGGGTGGTGAGTTTTTGCAACAGTCAATTGGCCAATTGACGTAATTTTTTGTCAGTTTAAACATCCCCAGCTAAATATTCTCATGCATAGCCTGATGGCCTTACACAACCAAGCTGAATACTGCAGGTGATGGGGAGATACAAAGAACTCAACAAATATCTTGCAACAGACCTCTGACTTGTCTTTTCTGCATAGAAACAGTAAATAACACAACATGCAACCTCATGCAAGTTTATGCAACCCTCTAAAGCAACAACAGACACTTTGAAGGCATGAAGCAGACCTTTAGTTGGCAACAAAATCTCCCAGTCTATTCGGTATTCAAATCATTGCAAGGCACCCAAGAAGCAGCCGCTCTATTGATATTTTAGGCTATAGACGTTCCTTGGAAAACATTCCTATCAAGATCTCATCCTTTCAAACCTAACAATAGAGCAAATTCCTGAGAAATCACGCCATTGCAAATACCAAGGAAAGCAAGGCAACCAACAGAAATATACACATAGATAGGCACATAGGAATACAGGTTCAGCAATGCTATCAAAAGACGAGAAATCCATTTGGAGAGAATAACATAGCCCACAAGCGGTTAAAAACCCTCCCCACTAAGCACACTTCCTCACCAGGCTGAAAGCAGGGATCTGTCAAGCCTGTGTGTGTTCTGAGCGCATGGGAGAGAAAAGGGTTAAATCCCCCCCTGCAGCTAAATACACAAGCAACACAACAATCATGCAAATGGCAGAAACTCTTTTCCAGTTGGAAGGGTTTGAATTCCTGGTCTTTTTTTTTGAAAGGCACAGAAACTGTTCTCACCATGCAAAGCGCAGGCATAGCGAGGACTGCAGCAGCCAATGAACCTGTTCCTGGAGGGGATGGTTAGTTAACCGAAAAAGCTGCTCTGAAGCGGTGGGGAGATAAAAAACAGACGGCACAAAAGAGTCACAGCACAAAAGGGACACCCTTTGCATTTCTTTCTACCTCTGCATTTTCTCCAGCTGAATCTCTGCCTCATTCAAACAGCTCTCTCTCTCACACACACACAAATAAAAGGAAATACAGGCAGGGAGAAAATTGCTGTTTGCTGAAAGGCTGCTGAGCCTTCAGCACCAGGGCTAGTCCTCATGGACAGACTGAAGATCTCGTCTACAAATAAATCTCACTTTCGGTAGAATATAATTTTTGCTGCAAAGGCCCTGTTGTCCAGGCGATGGGAGAGCATCCTTTGCATTTTCAGCTAACACACTGAGTATAATCGTATGGAAAACATGGCTGGCTGAAAAGCAGACGTAAAAACACTAGACTAAGCTGCAGAAGGGGGGGAAAAAAGCAAGGAAGCAACTCGGATATCCCCTCTAACCCCTAAGATGCGGTCAGCTTATCGCAGTGACAATATCGATAGGGCAGCTGAGGTTTGGAAAGGAAGGGGAGATGGGAGCAGCCTTGGTTTGATACAGTAGTACCATACGCTGGATAAGTCATTCATTCATTCACTCACTCACGCATCCATTCATTGCTAATAGAAAAGGACAGAGGATTGCAGAGAGCTCTGTTACCTTATTCGCAGGAACTTGCTGTGTTTCAAGCCCTCCAGTTTTCCAGCAGCTTAGATCCAGCGTTTCCAGCTAATCCATCCATAGTCGAATACCATCTAACGTGCAACTGAGCAAGCCTTCCCCAACAGCTGCCTCTTTTATCAACCCTACAGGCAAGAGTGAATTAGTCTCCCCCCTTGCCCATTTACAGAGCTCAGTCAATGTGTGCTATTCACAATGTGCTTGTGAAGAGGGAAAGCTCTCAGCAGCTCCTGTCCCTCTGTCCCCCTGGTGAGTGTGTGCATCCGCCCACCTCCACATGGTCTTAGGATAAACAAGGAAATATCACCCTTGTGGATCACATGATCCTGACACTCAGCAGTGTACCCCCCTACCCCCACCAACATCAGCAAAAAGGCCTAAGGGCCTATCTCTAGGCTGGTAAAAACATTCCCAAACATGTGCTGATTATCTGTACAGGCAGTGTGGTTTAAGGTGCATTTAGAAAAGCAATGTCACCTGAGCTTGCCATTTTTAGACAAAGACCCCTTATCAGGTGCAGTGAAAACACTAACATTCAGCTGCTAAATAAGTGGACAAAAAAAAACTGTGATGTTAGGAGACCTAATTTAAACACAGTTGTCACCCCTTGTTAATCAGGCACCAACAGACGTGATTGCTCAGCTCAGGCAAGCATCTATGTTTATGAAGAACGTTCAATCTGCATTTTTTAAGGTGAAATCTGGTAGGTTCCTTTATCCACAATGTTGCCTCCACAGCAATAGTAAACAATAGGGCTTGCTGAAATGCATCATCACAGGGATCTTCTGCGCCAACAAACATCTCCATCCACTATACAATATCTTAAGGGGCCCATACACTCAGCGATTTTCTGGCCGACCGATCGATCCCGATCGATCGATCGTTTGCAAATCGGTTGGCCAATCGACCGATCGATGGCCGATTTCGATGGATTTCCATCGAACTGGCAGGGTAGAAAATTTAGGTCGATCTGATGAGATTGCTTATCAGTTTGCATTGGCCTTAATGAAAATGCCATCAGATCGAATTTCAATAGATTTCAAACTGAAATATATTGGAATTCTATCCTGGTAAAAAAATGTTCTAAAAACGCATCAGATAGATCATCAGATGCATTTCTTATCTATCTGCTGCCAATCTGACGAGTGTATGGGCACCTTTAAATTAATTAGATACTATAAATACTACTGAAAGTGAAGCATACTTTTTCATTGACTATGCTTCACGGTATCTGCCGCAACCCACGGGCAACGTGGTGCCCTTTTTCCCATCCGTTGCATTGCTTTCCTGCTGTGAGGGCTAGGACACGCTAGAATTCGCAAAATGCTATTGCAATCGCTAGCGTTTTGTGTAAGCGCTTAGCAAGTGATTGCAACCGGGATTTCCGGCGATTAAGGTTTGAATTCAATTTGATTGGTGGATTTAAATGCACTGTGCTTCTGGGTAGTTCCAGTGCTTTAAAGGGACTCAGAGCACCTCTCATGGGTATGACTTTAAGCCAGACGACTTCCAACAAAGTTGTGCTATGACCATGCGTGTCACTTCCTCTTCCTGCTTCATTCAGTGATGCACTTCTCTACCAGAGAAGACAGGGGTGACCCGGAAGTTATAACATAGCCAAGATGGCAACCACGATTTTTAAATTGAAATCGAATGAAAACAATTTGATGTAGAACGGCGATTCAGGCATCAAATGAAATAGGAAAGCACAAGCTACAGAAAGGTATGCATTTTGAAGTACTTTGCAGTACTGGTCGGTGTCTCTTTAAAGGCATACCCGTGAGAGGTTCTCAGAGTCCCTTTAAAATCACATGCAAATCGCTTACAATTAGGATTTATGTGCGCTTTGCCCGCACTCCTACACTTTGTAAAAGCGCTCACAAAATGCTGCATGTCCTGCGTTTGCGATTTTCAAAATCACAATCACTCTAGCGGGCTCACCGCCATACACTTTCATTAGCAAAGCTTTTAAAATCGCTACCAATTCTCAAAACGCCAAAATTGCCAAACGTGAACATTTTGTTTTTGAATCAGGTCAGGGGCCAAACAGCTGCCTAAGTTTGTATGGCATCAATGTGCAAAGTAGTAGGGGAGGAAGATTGGCTGAGTTTTAAACTGGTACTTTGATTCCTCGTTTCTATCTATGCGACTCCACCCACATGGAGGAAATCCAACACAATGCGATCAGCAGGGACATCACAAAGTGCATAGACTGCACTGTCTTGTGTTTCCATCCATGCCTTGTGAGTCACTGTGGAATTGCTAGGCATAGTTACATGCATTTCCACATGTTTGCAATGTGATTCTACTCATAGATAATGAATGTACTCACAATTGCACTGGCAGAAATTGCCGAGCAATGCAGTGCCGTGCGTCACAGCGGCCATAGTAGTTTTATTTGAATACCCTTCATGTTTAGCGCACATTCCTTGCCTTCTATTATAGCATTCCTATACTATGCTGTTTTATTGTCAATCTATACAGTGCCTTCAAAATTGATAGCTCTTTAGGTCATGGGCACTTTGTATAAGCTTAAAGCACCCACTGCTCCAGGATCACTAACTGCTGCAAGCAGCATTTTGCAATTATGCTGCTGCTTTTGGAAACAATCCCCATCAGAACCCACTGACAAAACTCTTTGTTGATCGCCAAGCGCTGCCAAAGTGCAGCTATTGGGTGCCAGCACTTATGTCGCCTCCATATGTAGTGACCCCATTACAGAGGCTCCCATTTATAGTCTCCCTTTTGTAGTGCCACCCTCTACATACATGTTGTACCATCCATTTGATGGCACACCTTGAACTCTAAGTATTATACATACCTCTAGTAGTTCCTCTGGTGAATCACAATGCTCCTATCCTGAGTCTTCCATGCCAAACTCCCCCTGACACATCTCACGGAGTCTGATCATTTCATGATGGCATCACTGGGCTAATACATGATGGATACAGGAGAGGAGGCTAGTGTATTCAGGATAGAAGTGCCACAATGATCTTATCAATATCAAATACTGACTACTGATAGGTATGGGGTACACATAACAGAGGTCTTTATGTAAACAATAATCTTAAGCTGGCCATACACTAGGCCGATTCCCCGCCGATCAACAGCAGATTCGATCACTGGGATCGAATCTGCTGTCAAATCGTTAATGCTAAATTTCGAACTATTTCGCCCCGAAATAGATCGGTCCCGTCGATCTCTCCGTGCGGGAAATTAGCGTCGATCGCCTGCGGTTAGGGAGCCCGTCGCTAGTGGCGTTCGAGTGCCCGACGACCGACGCAATACATTACCTGCTCCGCCGGCGCGACTCCCCAGGTCTCCGGACCAGAACGGAGAAGAAGACAGCGGAGACCGGGGGGAGTCGCGCCGGCCAGAGCAGGTAATGTATGGGGGGGGGGGGGGGGGCGGGGGTTGAGGAGCGGTGGCAGCACCACCACCACAGATTGTGAATGGTTTCAGGCTGAAATCAATTTACAGTCTGTTTGAAGTAAAGGCAGCCATATGATCCCTCTCTGATCAGAGAGGGATCCATCTGTTGGTCGAATCTGATGGCAAATCGACCAGTGTATGGCTACCTTTAGTATTCGTGTTCCCTGCTGGGTCCCCCATGTCTTACAAATTAGTGTAAGTTGGCGTGAGCAGGAAGTGGCAGTTGGTCTCTGAGGTTTTCCTGTTGGGTCCCTTCAACTATGCTAGTGCCAATTTTCTCATAGACCTAATCTGACTACACATAAAAACAGCAATAATGCACTAAATTCAAACAGCACAAAAAAACATTAATTTCAGGCTAAATGTTCAGCCAACCAGAGGCGAATCATCCATCGGGTGGTCAAAAAATGCTTTCACATACAACCTCCCTCACATTTTAATGAGCACCTACAGGAATACAGTAATACTTAATACAAAATGATATGAAGTTGATCTATTTCATATACACAGCTGAAAAAAGGCTATAGGTTGCTGCAAGCCGTGGCAAATGTTCAGGTTTAGTAAATATTAAGCAGAGCGCCTCCTGACAGACTGGTAAACCTGACACTGTAATAAAGTGAAAAGGCTTTTATCTCCTAATAGAGAATGAGCAGCTGTCAGCAGGGAACAATGGGCAGGTGAGATGGCTTTTAAATGAAGCCTGCTTACCATGCTGTTAACCCCTGAAGCCCAGAGAGCTCTGTGTCAGAGCCAAGACATGACAATGCTCAAGTAAAAGAAGCTGCAAACAGCAATTGTATTATTTTTAAATATACTTGACTTTTTATCAGCAGCACTGAACAAAGGACAATAGACAATCTATTGCACTCAAAACTTCCCCTCTGCTCGAAACATAAACAGCACAATTGCCTTTAAAGAAAAACATTTCTTTGTTACAGCTGATACAAAACTTGCAATAAATCTTCAGTGTTTCTACTTCTTGCTTTCATGGAAGCAGACATATTGTTAGGGCACCTGAACTGAGATGGATATGGAAGGTGCCATATTTATTTAATCAATTAAGGCCAATCTACACGATACGATTCTTTGTACGATTCGATTACGATTCTATTTACGATCCGATTAAATCTGACATGTCCGATCGGGATTCGATTAGATTCAATTCGATTTGCCATTGCATTGGAAGGTTAGATGTGCAGGCACGACCCTAAGGCCTCAGAGAATATTCATCCATCTGCCGCATAAAGGCCTACCCAAGTGTTTGTGTTTACATCTATGGAGAAATCAAGGGAAATATGCAGCAGGAAGGCCACAGCATTTGATATCAGGACTGGTTTTCAAACATGTCTAATCCAATCTTCCCAGTCATGTCAAGTCTGCAAATCACTAAGTCAATAAATGTTTACTGTACACAATATATCTATAGAGGCTGGGACCCATTTAGTTTGGATAAACGACACCAAAGAAACAGTTTTCCATCATGTCCATTGTTTACTTCGCTCATGATCAATTGGCAGGGCATCCACTACTACCCACAAGACAGGACCGGTAGCATGAATTGCATCAATGATAGTCAAAGGGTACTCTTGGGCACAGGTTCTCCACATAAGAAACATATCTTATGTGGTACTTGTGATTAGCTCAGAGAGTAACTGTGCTTGACACCATAGAAAAAAAGAATCCTAAATCATGTATAAACAAAGGAAGATTAAGGAAATGGTTAAAGTATGTAACAGTGTTTGAGATGCATGTTCAAATAATGTAAAGGTAAACTTCAGATTATGTTACCCCCAGCAGACAGTACATAGAGTTAGGACTCTTTCACAATAAGACGTTGCGTTTGATGCGACGTTAAGGTCGCACAATGTGCCCCTAACGCAGCGCATGTAGGTTATAAAATTGGATGTTATTTTGTACTACGTTAAGTGTCTCTTGGTGCGCCATTTTCGTTGCATACTGATGGAACGAAAACAGTGCATGCGTTACATTTACAAAAAAACATTACTGAGCATGTGCAACACACAACGCAGCAAATGTATTGCTAAACGTACAGCATGCAGCACTTTCTAAATATTGCTACACGTTACACACAATGCAAAGTGTGCACTGTGAATATCGCACAGACTTTGCATTGCTGTGCGTTAAGTCTGGAACATTTTCTAACGTCCGACTTTAACGTCGCACTGTGAAAGAGGCCTAAAGATGCTGAGAAATTTTACGCTAGGGCCTAGGTTGTCAGCATGCGGCATGCATACTCAATTGGAGATTAAAACATGAAAAAATATATGTAAGCAATCTTAAATAATTATTGTTTAGTTAAAACATAAGGGAACACTTTAAAAGCATTCAGTACTCAAATTTACATTTGTCGACAGGTACTTCAGATGATGTTACCTACAACAGGGAGTGTTTGGCAAACACTAGGGCCTCAATTCTGGTAGCTACTGTATGTGAGGTAAATATTTTTTTGTAGGTAAAATACCTCATGAGGTAATCACCTCTTTATATAGCAATTCTGAAAGATTTTTCTCCATTTCCGAACATGAGGTAAAACATGCGGTAAAACATGAGGTAAATACATAAAGGCCTCGATTCATAAAAGTGCTGTCGGTAAGGTAACGTCGAGCGGGGAAACACCGCTGTCGGTATTTCCGCCTTTAGGGAGGTAATTCATAAAAATTTTGCTAGTTGTGACAGGCGTGCAGAGATATTCCGCTGTAGGCAGGCGTAAGGCTGTCGGGAGACATGCGGAAACAGGGGAAGCAGGCGGAGTCCCTCCGTGCGGTGTTCTCTCTGCAGCTGCTTGGGAGGTGTCCCATTCACTGCACTGTATTCCGCACGCTTTTCGCCACATTAGAGGTAGCGGTAATAACCGTCCGCATACCGCTACCTCTAATCTTTATGAATTGACTACTTGTTACTTTTGCTATGATAATCACCGCGCAAGGCGGTGATTCATCACTCTGCTCGCGAATGTCGGCTTTTCATGCGGAAAAAGCCTTTATGAATACAGATTTTGCTGTGTGGTCGGTAAAGTGAGCCATTTTCAGCATTTCCGAATGTGGGAATGCTTTATGAATCAAGGCAATTGTGAGGTAAAACATGAGGTATTTCAGTGGTAAGCATGCAGTAAATAAATAATAGTAGTCTTTAATGGTCTTCCATAACTTAGGATTTGGATTTGCCTTCCATAAGTTTGGAAGATATTTTTTTTTTTTGAGGGAGGAAGGTGTATTTGATTATGTAGCAACCTGTTAAAAGTATAATTATAGACATCCCTTATAAAAAAAAATAAAAATAAAAATAAATCAGTAAATATTTGGAGTTTTATTTCCACGATTCTTTTCTATTACACAACCTGAATAGGAACGACACTAAGGCCCTGTTCACATTGGCGGTCGCCGTCCGGAATCGCCGTACCGGAGCCGGACCGCATGCGGAACGGACGCACGGCATAGCAATGAAAGTCTATGCGTCCGTTCACATGCGTCCGTTTCGTCCGGACCGGAGCCGGACCGGATCCGGACTCCGGCGTAAGACCCAACATGCGCTATTTTTTGGTCCGGCTCCTCCGGCTGACGTATCCGGAGCGGAGCCGGACTGTTGCATCCGGCCAATAGAAACCAATGAGAAACGGAGAGCGCACAACACACTGGCTATAAAAACCGGACGTTCTACCCCACTTCCTATGCGTATTGTAGCGGCGATTTTGGTTGGGGACACATGGGCAAGCATTTTGGAGTGGAGCAGCAGTGACTTTAAACGTGCTGGAGATGTTGGCAGTATGTCGGAGGTGGAGGTGAGTTCTAAACAGCGGAGGGCCTGATTCCACAGGTCCACCTTCTGCTGACCTCCCAGACCCCAACATTTTTATTTTATTTCTACTCTCTTTTGCGAAACGGATCCGGATCGCATCCTGATGTACACCTGATGCAAACTGACCGGATCCGGATCAGAACCGTACGGTTCCGATCCGGTCCGGATCCGGTCAGGTCATCCGGTCCGTTTGGCAGAGAACTGCAAGTGTGAACCGGGCCTAAGGGCTGGAACCCACATGAGCGTTTTTTTGAGCATTTTGGCAGCGCTGCGATACGCTAGCGTTTTGCCAAAACGCTCAGCTGATGTTAATGGATGGGGCAACTTCCACAGGAGCGTTTGCGTTTCCCAGAAACGCAAACGCAGGACCTGCAGCATTTTGGGAGCGTTAGCGCTTCAATGTAAAGTATTGAAACGCTAGCAGAAACGCTCAGCAAAACCTAAACTGAGTGGTTTTGCTAGCGTTTCGCGGTTCAGCACACTAACAAAATTAAAAATAATTCACAGTACCAATCAGGATAAAAACGCGAAACGCAAAACGCTACACTACCGCTGAGCAAAAAAATACACTGTTGCAAAACGTGACCGAAAACGCACATGAATTCGCTTGCAAACCGCTCAGACAAAACGCTAGCGGTTGCGTTTTGCGTTTGCGGATTTCAGTGGGTTCCAGGCCTTAAACTGATCGGCTAACATGCCCCCTAATTTTCATGAGAATAGCTATTTTTGGTAAATTACCTCATGAATTACCTCAATTTACCTCATGAGGTAAAACATGACTAAAACCTACCAGAGTTGCTAAATGTCATTACCTCATGAGGTAAATTACCTCACATGAGGTAATTTGTTTGATAACCCTACCAGAATTGAGGCCTAGGGGGTTCCCCTAGGCCTAGACCAATCTATAGTCATAGTAGCAGGGGATGTTCCTATGGTGAGGTGTAGCAAGCTCTGACTACATGGCTCCCAACTATACCTATTGGAAGGGTCAAATTTCTTTTTGGAAACACAACGGCCTCAATTCTGGTAGCTATGTGAGGTAAATATTTTTTTGTAGGTAAAATACCTGATGAGGTATTTTCCTCTTTTTTTAGCAATTCTGAAAGATTTTTCTCCATTTCCGAACATGAGGTAAAAGGTGAGGTAAATGCATAAAGTGAGGTAAAACATGGAGGTATTTCAGCATGAAGCATGCAGTAAATAAATAATAGTAATTTTTAATTATCTTTCATAAGTTAGGATAGTCTTTGGAAGATTTTTTTTTTTTTTTTGTGAGGGGGGAAGGTGTATTGGTGTATGGGCATGCCTTATAAAAAAAAAAATGCAGTAAATATTTGGAATTTTATTTCTACTATTCTTTTCTATTACACAGCCTGAATAGTAACGACACTAAAATAGCAATAGGCACTCCACTAAAAACTGCAAAATGCATACAAATTGACTTTACCTCCAGGTACAGGCAGGTCTTAAATTGTTCGCTATATTATGTGCCAACATGCCCCCTAATTTCCATGAGAATAGCTATTTTCGGTTAATTACCTCGTGAGATAAAACATGACTAAAGCCTACCAGAATTGTCATTACTTCATGAGGTAAATTACCTCACATGATGTAATTTGTTTTATAACCCTACCAGAATTGAGGCCAATCTCACTGTCCCTTTCTCTCCTCAGTTATACCATATACTGTTGTACGGACCTGTATAATGGCAGCAATACACTATCAGTTGTGATAGCTACCTGATGATATTCATTTACCACCTTGCACTACTTGATATTACATCTGATCTCAGCAGGGATCTAATCTAACATCATCTGCACTGCTGCCATCACCTGTCTTGTACTGCTCAATGCAAAACATCAGAACCAACACTAGCAGCAAGCCACAACAAGAGCAGTGTGAACAGCCAGCACCAGTCAGACAATACTACCTGTAAGGGCCCGTTCACACTGCACGCGTTTCCAGACGCGTTTTGGAAACGCGTGCAGGAGGCCGACACGCACAACATCAGACAGTGCATAGAGTGCACTGTCTGATGTTCACACTGCATGCGTTCCGGACCTGTGCGGTTTGGGAACCGTGCTGCACGCAGATTTTGCAAAAACGTGCGGCTGTCCCATTCACTTTCAGTGATGGGATCAGCCACGCAACGCATACAAACGCGGATGGCATGCGTTCCGCACGCATGGCCATCCGCATTTGTGATCTGAACGGGCCCTTACAGCATAACCAGCCAGCATGCCAAGTACTAGCAGACATTATCAGTCAGTAACGGTCAGCATAGCAAACAGCAGTAAGCCATTACCAGTCAGCATGCCAAGTACTAGCAGGTATAACCAGTCAGTACCAGTCAGCATGCCAAGTAGTAGCAGGCATAACCAGTCACATACCTCCCAACATTTTGAGATCAGAAAGAGGGACACTTAAAGAGAACCTGTACTGAGTAAAATTATTTAAAATAAACACTCGAGGTAACTTCAAATGAACATTACATAGTTACCTTGCCATCAGTTCCTCTCAGAAGCTCACCATTTTCTTCTGACAATGATCCCTTCCAGTTCTGACAACATTTTGTCAGAACTGAAATATATCAGTTGCTCTCAGTTATATATCAGTTGCTGTCAGTTACAGCTGAGAGGAGAACTGATGTGTCCATGTTTCCCTATGGCTCAAGTGGGCAATGTTACAGTTTAACAGTGTGCTGACCAGGAAGCTGTTATGGGGTAATGGCTATTTTCAAAATGGAGGACGGAGAATTCCCTTGATCACAGTGGCCAAACAGGACGCAGGAGAGGAGAAAGATTGATGAGTAGACTACACGGGAGGTAAGTATGATGTGTGTATGTTTATTTAGACTTATTTTCAGTTCAGATTTTCTTTAAGCCACATCTCTAACCACACCCCCAGCACACTCTTAGTCTTGCATACTCTGAAGATTTCAAAAGAGAAAAATTGTTTTATAATTCAAACCACACTAGTCCTTTCTATCCTGGTCCATTTTCCTTTATATTGACAATTGAAATAAAGAAATATAAAAATTTTAAGGATGGGAATAAAGTTTAGAGTAAAGGAGACACATTTTTCAGTAGAAAATTACATATATTTACAATGATCTTTACAATGTGTCCTGAAAGAGGCACACATGAGGGAGATAGAGGGACAGATGAATTGGGTTCCCAAAGAGGGACTTGTCCCCACAAAAGGACAGCTGGGAGCTATGCCTGTCAGTACCCATCAGCAAGGCCAGAAGCAGTAATGTAGCATCACCCAATGCAGGGACAGTATCAGGAGCCAATAACCGTTGCAAATGACAGGGAACAAGCAAGGGAACTAAGCTACACAGCTAGCCAGTAAAGCTACCCATACCCAGCTTGATCATGTTCTGATGTGTCTATCCAATTACTCTGATCATTTCCTTTCACACAAAGCACTTCGCCATCAGCAGAAAATGGATTAAAAAAATGGATCAAACTGCAGCATGTTCGGTGCAGTGCAACATTATGGCCCATGGACCGACTAGCATTCCTGCCCTGCCCCTGATCGATGGAACTCTTCTGTCCCGTTCAATTGATACTTTCAACTGTAGGTCAAAATTGATCGAAAGCTGGTTGATCTCACATTTTGGGGGACTCGATTACTGACAGATTTTCCCACTCAATTTGTATGGGGAAATTGATGAGTGTGTGGGGGTGGCCAGCTATGGCTAGAGAGCTTCCTAATAAAGTAAACAGGGTTACAAATTAATATTGTGATAAAAGCATGGTTCTATTTGTGACATAAGCTGCCATTTGGTTGTGGTGTGTCACAACCAGAGAAATGCTTGGAATCCCTGCTCTATATAACATGGTCAGTAAACCAGTCAGCATTCTGCACAGATCCCACTGCATGTATTCCTGACCTATATCACATGTATTTATGTACTCTGACAGTGCAGGTCACATGCCTCCTCTCTTCACAGCTGTCTACACACTTATGCCCAGTCTCTAATTGGCATCTAAAAAAGTCCATATACAGTAGGGGACTGTACCGGAACAGATCCTAACGGATGTGAGCGGATCCTATGTTAACCTATGGATCCGTTCAAACTGCCCTGTTAGAACGGATCCATTCAGCATGTTCCACAGAACAGACCGCAAGTTTGGGGAGGCTGCGATAATTCCAAAGCACCAGAGGCGTCGCATAGACCGTTTACTAACACAACGGATCAAAAACTGATCGGAAATGGATCAGTTTTTATACAGATCAGTTTTTGATCCCCCCCAGTGTGAGCTGGGCCTTAAAATAGCCACAAACAGTCCAATTTCTAGTGAAAAATCTTTTGAGCAATCAGATAATTCTGATCGGATGTGATCAGATTGGTGGACACAATCGATTACGAACGTTTATAAAAACAACCGATTGGATTTTTGTTGAACCAAAATTTGTATTTTCTTGTTGGTTGTGATAGATAGGATGCAAAGATTGGTTCGTTGAGGTTGTAGTGAATGATGTATTACGATATTTAACTTTCAATCAAAATTATCTGATCGTTCAAGTGATTTTGCGCTAGGAATTGGATCGTTAGTGGCCACCTTAAGGCCTCGTTCACATCATACGCGCTTCCGTGCGGATATGGAAGCGCGTATGATGTGCTGAAACGCAGGAACGGCAGAAGGGCATAGACTGCCCTTCTACCGTTCACATCTACTGCGCTGCGCAGCAGTACAATACGCTGGAAACCGCTTGCATACTGCTGCCTGCATTTTGCCCGCACCGCAGAAGCTGATCCCATCACTGTCAAAGGATGGGATCAGCAGCGCAGCGGCACAGGTGGCGTGCGATCGGATGCGCTGCATTCCGATCGCACAGCCATCTGCGTTGGCTAGATGTGAACGAGCCCTTAGTACTTAACACATATTTGAAAGGTGACATTATCTGCATCTTGAAGCAACAGAGACATTGTAACAAAGATCAATGAGATGCTATTTTTCTGATTTGATACAAATGTTGTTGCAATCTGTACCCCCAAACAGGATACAATAATATTTCATTAGGCAAGTTCCAATACACTGAAACAAATCAGAGATAGCATGTCATACCTTTTCCTCTCCTGTTACCTTTCTTGTGACAGATATACACACACACAGACACACACTTTCAAGTTTGCTGAAGGGTGTTAATGTTTACGTGATTTAGGGTTACCAAAATTTCCACTAAGTATGCCTTGAACCAACTTCTGAAATGCCGATTGCACATAATGTAAATTGTAGTGCTCTGATTCCCACTACTGTAATGTGCCTCTTATGGAATCGCCAACATACCGCATGCTGCATTTTGAGTGTGGTTGCAGTTCTGTCCCCTTCAGAACAACTGAATGGGTCTTTGCAATAGCAAAATCAGAGGAAAACGTATACATTTTGAGTGTGTTTTCATTCTACTGCTACTGGAAATGCTTTCTAAAAAGTGCCCATACAGTTGTCGACTTTACCTGGCATATTTCATCATAGTCATCTAATCTGACAGAGATCGGTGCTACATGGCTGCCCGATCGTAATTTTGATCAATTTCTGTCCTATCCATTCAACATGCCAGAAAGTTCTCAGCTGAGATGTACAGTCCTGAGCAGGTTGAATTCAAGACAACTGATGGACCCCCGACCGGGCTTCCTACCAACCCTAAAATGTGCTTCTTTCAAGCAGGTGTAGAGTGTTGGCAGCTGCATGTATGATCCCCAGTCGGCCCACCCCTCTTATGTCCCTCTCTTCATCGCAGCCAGGCCCGACAGCATGTACATGGTCATGGAATGTACACTTTCACTAATCACTTACCAATTCTCTCTCTCTTCCCCCTCCCCCCCCCCCCCCCCCCCCCCCCTCCGGGTATTCTATGGTCCAAGTGAGCATAGAAAACAGGGTTGCAGCCTGAGTCCAACGGTTTTCAACATATACATAAATAAATTGGTCTCTGCTCTAGATGCCTCGCCAGCACTCACCCTACATGCACATCCATTACACTCAGTGATTGTGAAATCAGAAGAACTGACAAATATACCTAGCAGGGTCTGGAAATCTGGAAGCCTAATAGTGTCCATACATGGTACATTTTTTTTCATCCAATCTTACCATTTCTATGTAGTATAAGGGTAAATTAAGTGAATATACGGAAAAGATAATTTAGGCAGTTCCCTTATATTACATAGAAAAGGTAAGATTGGATGAAAAAAATTTGTACCATGTATGGGCACCACAAGTCAGCCATAGAGGCCCTAAAAGCCAAAGCATGCTAAGCGTTCTATGCCATCAGGAAGGAACTGGAACCAGCTGGTCTTGTTGAAAGTCTTTGACTGTGTCATCACTCCAGTCCTACTCTACAGTGAACTATGGGGTCCCATCACCTATCCAGATCAAACAAAATTGGAATCTAGCCCAACAGACATATTCCACCTGGAACGGATGTCCAAAAGTCTCAGGCTAGGTTCACAGTGGTCAGTTGCATGACGCACACGGTTTAATGAATGTGAGCTGCAATAAAGACTGGACATAGACTTTAATACAAAGCCTGCATGCAGAAACTTAGAATAACACAATCAGTGTGAACAACCCCATAGGATTGTATGGGCAGTGAGTTGACATGCAGAATTATTCTGCAACACAACTGATCACTGTGATCAGGGCCTCAAGAGAGGCAAATTCCGAGTGTCTACAAACCGAGTGCTCACAACCTTGAGATCCAGTCTGGGAGACACAGACATACCTACAAACCCAGGGAGGATAGTCTATGCCAACACTGAGCATAAGGGTCCATACACTGAGCCAATTAGCAGCCGATCGAAACTAGATTGTCCGGCCAATCGATTTGCAGCCGATTTCGATTGATTTCAATCAATTTGACATGCTGGAAAATCTAGGTCGATCTGTTGAGATTGCTTATCATTTTGAATTGGACCTAATGGAAATCTGATGGCAACAAAATGCCATCAGATCAATTTTCAATAGGTTTCATACTGAAATCTATTGGAAATCGGTTCCTAGTAAAAAATGTTCCTAAACACATCAGATAGATCAAAAATCTATCTGATGATCTATCTGATGCTAATCTAACGAGTGTATGGCCACCTTAAAGCTACGTACACACATGCGACAACGATCGTTCATTGTCAACGACGAACAAACTTTTAATTGATGAAAGAACGACCTAAGTAAAGTTAGTTTTACAAGGTGTGTAACGATCTGATCATTAGAACCAACGTTACATCACGTAAAAGCAACTATTGCGCCTGCGCATAAAAATGAAAGTTTCATGGAGAAATAATGAAATGCGCATATCAAGCCTAGTACGAACGACCGTTTCCAACGATGTACTACTTTTGCAAACGATCGTCGTTGGAAAAAATCCGCCAAGCTAGATCGTTCGTTGTTAATGATCTAGCTCGTCCGTCGTTATACAAAATGGTTGTTGGCTGCTTTTTTTTAAACGATCGTCGTTTGAAACGATCGGGGAACGATCGTTTCAAACGACTATAGTCGCATGTGTGTACGCACCTTAAGACCCTCCAGGATGACAATCACTACCTGCTGCACTGCCCCAAATATACTGCAATCAGGGAAACCTTTTTAAAAAAAAAAAATGATGGAACCATTTCCAGACTTTCACACATTACAGGATAAGAGAAAACCCTACATTCTACAAGAGGAATCGCTGCACACTATGTCACAGCATGCCACAGACCGATTTATGGACTGTTTACCCAATGTACCCCTATCCTACCCCTTTCCATGCCACCTACCCAAGAAAAAAAAAATCATTATGCCAATAAAGTTATTTGTCTTTTGCTACCTAAAAGGACATTTTCAGTGCATTTGGCCCCGTTCAAGCAACGCTTGCTGTTTGGAGCATCTTTGTAAATCAGTGATTACATGTCACAAGTATTTTATGTTTTAGGTGTGGTTTGTCAACATCTTAAAAAAAATGGGACAATCCGTGGGTCATAAAAGCATGAGCACAAGAAACAGGGACTGTATACCCTCCCCTCTGTCTACAGCATATCATTCATACAACACTTGCTACTACCAACAGCTGCAAATGTAAATGAGAGGAGGACCTACAAGGACACATTTTATTGGCCATAAAAATCTGCATAACATTCACTGTGGACTAAATTAGAACAGCTGCCAGGTTCAGGCTTTATGTGCAAGCATACAAGCAGTGCTATATGCATACAAGCAGTGCTAGATATGTGTACCATGTGCCAAACATACTAAAGCCTAATGCCATCCACTGCAGATATACAGATAGAGAAGCAACAAGCAAAGTATTACACTGCATCCTGGACACCACATACTTTTGTAGCAGAGATGTAACTGGATCTTATGCATGCTTTTGTGCTGCTTGATGCATTGATGGGTGGATAGCTGAGAGAGGTGGAAAACTGTCAATTTCTTTTGTCTTTGAACTGGAATGAATATAAAAGCAAGGCATACACGGTGATATTTGTACCCAACTGGATAGATGACTGATATTTTCTGTATCGATCCCGTAATATTGATAGTTTTACCAATCTGTCACCTTGCACTATTTGATATTGATCAGATATCAACACATCAGATCACAGATCAGTCAAAAGGTCACCACCACTAGCTTGTTACCACTTGGTGCTGTATGTTATGCAAAGGTCAATCACTGCAATTTAAAGTAGGAGGGATATGGAGGCTGTCATTTATTTCCTTCTAAACAATACAAATTGCCTGGCTGTCCAGCTGATTCTCTGCCTCTACTACATTCAGCCACATACTCTGAAAAAGCATGCCGATTAGATGTCAAAAATGGACTGGATAAGCTGCATTGCTTGTTTCAGGTGTATAATTCAGACTATCAGCAGGATACCCAGGCAACTGGCATGGTTAAAAAGGAAAAATATGACACCCTTCATATCCCTCTCACTGCAGGTGCCCTTTTAAAGGAATGGGCATCAGTTTTCCATTGGATGGTTCACATGTATCTGTTCTGCAATGGACCAATTGGACCAGAGAGATTTTTTATTTAAGATAGCACATTGTTATTTATCAGATACACGTCATGCATCCTTTCTGGAGTGACAGCAGACCAGTGGTGTAGCAATAGGAGATGAGGAGGTTGTGACCGCACCAGGACCCCTGGGCAGGAGGGGACATCTCTTCAATGGTGCTATGCTGGTAATGATTACTTCTATATATTATTTGAATGGTGGTAATCATTAAACTGCTCCCTTACTCTCCTTATTCCTCTCATACTGTGGAAGTCCTTGGCAAGTTTTGTGGCGCCATATGAATGGTTATGTATAGAATGCTCAGGGAGCCCAATGAAAAGCTTGCACTGGGGCCCAAAATTCTTTAGCTACACAACTGTAGCAGACCCCAGAGCGGTATTGAGTACACATTTCATGGTATTGCATAGCATATCATGGCAGCCTCCATATCCCTCTAACTTCAGTTGTCCTTTAACTATTTCCACAGCTATTCATGTCTGCACCTAACTGTAATAGGCACAATATTTGCAATCTGTTATCTGCATATGAGATCTGATCACTGCAGTGACATCACTACAAATTACAGACCTGGAAGCAAAACTATAATGCATGACCCCGCCTAGCCTATGTCACTACAACCCCTGCCCTAGACAGCTGAACCCTGTAACAAAAAGAAGTGCAGTGGCTACTCCCCCTATAGCTCTGCACCTCTGAATCACTGCACTCTATAACTGAATCCTTCTGTTTGTGCTCAGATCACACCTGATGTTTAGATGTGAGATGACTGTGGAGGGACAAACTGACAGCAGATAGTAGGTTGTATGGTACAGGGAGAGGGAGTACAAAATACCAGACAAACTACAACAGTGCTTAGTACATGGCACTGAGATTTGTTATTTTGTAGCTGTGTTTTGTCTGTACCTAATGGCACAGTATTGCAGTCTTGGTTTTATCTCCGTCCCTTCCTATCTCTTGTAACGGGTTACATGTCAGCACAGGCAGAGATGCCAGCACTTGCTGTAAATATCTTGTGTTTAAAATTCCATAATGTTCAGAAAAAGAAACACTTTTCCCTGAGAGGTCACCCAAAGTTTACAAAAAAACCCAAAAACAGATCCTGTTCTGAAACACGAGTTAGCCTTGCTCTGCGCATCTAGGTGCATATCTGATGTTTAGACTACATGCGCTGCGCATTCTGGGTAAGGTATCTAGGATCCGGGACTTGGAGAGGTGTAGAATGGGCAGAGGTGCTTGGATTCTTGCATGGCAGAACATCAAGCCTCCTTGGCCTATCTGCGTCTCTTTTGGGTGAGCTTCCTGTCTCTTATCACCTTTTTTCAGATTTTGATCCTTTTACATATCTTATGTTTTGATGATTGGCCGCAGACATAGTTAGAGGAGTTATCCCTCCATCTAACTTATGGGTGTCCTCGTTTGTCCTGTGCTGATTTTGATAATTTTGGTTTTTTGTAGTTACCCCTCCTGTATAGATGGCAGATTGAGTAGTTTTTTGTTTTTGTTTGGTGATAGTCACTTGTTGGGTATAGGGTGATGGTTTTATGGTTTTTTTGTTGTCCTGTCTGGTTTTGAATGTTGTTTGAATGAGTATTCTTCTGCTCAGAGAGATATATTTTTTGAATTAGTAATGATTAGAGAGCAAGTCTCTTTTTCTGATGATAAGCTTATGAGATATGGTTTCTTATGTAAATAGTATTATTAACAATACTTATGTATAGTTATATAACGTATATACTGATTATGTATGTTTTGTTTTTGTGATATTTAGATCACAAATATCATTATTATTTATTGTATTGTATATTTGTATATAATTTCCAATAAAGAAAAAAATTTTTACATGCGCTGCGCAGCAGTGGGACGCGATATCGCACTACTGCAGGCATGACAATGCAGCACCACAGTGGCCAAGTGGTTGGCACACACTTGATGCACTGCGGTCCTTATATCACTTGGCACAATATTAGCATGGCGTCTGCATGTTCTTTCTGTGCTGGTGCAAGTTTCCTGAAGAGCAAACAGTTGTCTTTGGTATCACATGATCTTTATGCAGAGCCAGCAGGACTGAACTATCATGATTACCTCCTGACAGCATAGAGGGTTAGAAAGGTCAAGGCAGGTAAAGATAGACTAGGTTGACTCCAGGCTCTCAGTCATTGTTGGGGTCAGGTTAAGGTTAATGCAGGATTATAAATTAGGGTTAGGTAGAAGTGTCAGGCTGAATTCCACTCTTGCTAAACATTTGCCATAAACGTGTAGCCCTACTGCAGAAATGATTTTGCTATGAAATGTTTGTCTAAAATTACCTTTTACAGTACTTTCAATTTGTAGACAATAATGAATTTCTAAAAAAAAAAAAAAAAAAAATATGCACATGCACATATTTTCCAACTGTACATTCTTCAGTACAGACAACCCAGGCATTTCACCTTCTGCATGAGTATTCAACTGCACAAAGCAGGAGAGCTCTTTGGTTAACTATCTGAACTAATTAGGGTAAGTGACAGGCAGTAACAGACAAGCAAGTTGCCAGACTGTGTTAAGACCATAATGGAGGAGCTAAGGAGAGGTGGGTGGTTGTGGGCTCAGAATCAAAGTACCGTTTGATTGTGGGTGGCAATAATCCTAGCAATGTGAACAGCTAAACTGAAGGGAGTGCTTACTTTTACAGATGGATGTTCAGATCCTAACAGTTCTAGCTTGCATGCAATTTACATTTGACTGACTTTATTTTATCTAGACCATACATGTCAAACTGTCCTGTGGGCCAAAACTGTCCCACAGAGCCATCAAATTTGGCCCGTAAGTAGTTTCCCCGCTTTGCAATATGCTTGCATTATGTCAGGGAAGCTATATTGGAGGTGAAGCCCTAGATCACAAGGGAAACCTTGGGGTGGGGGGAGAGGAAAAGCACTAGACACCAGAAAACTACCATATACAGAGCGAACACTAGGAAACCAGCGCAGGAGACTTGGGCGCAGCCATAGACCGTAATAGGAATTACGGCTATAGCGGCACACACTGAGAAACTTCGGCGCCGTCAGAAGACGGAGCTGAAGTTACTTTCTAAAACACTAATTTGGCCGCCAATCGCTGGAAGACTAATTACGTATTTCCCTATCACGCTGACCTGGAGGGGGAATAGTAATTAATGCCGCAGGAGCAGGGTTAGCCATATACCGGCTATATTCTGCGCCCGAGTCTCCCGGTGGCTTTTTCATAGGTATGCATACAGAGAAGGAAGTGTAATCACTAGACACCAGGAAACTATCGTGGAAGGAAGGAGGCATTACACACCAGCAACCTGTTTGGGGGAGGGAGGAGGCATTAGACACCAGGAATCTGTATAGGGGAGGGAGGAGGCATTAGACACCAGAAAACTGTATAGGGGAGGGAGGAGGCATTAGACACCAGAAAACTGTATAGGGGAGGAAGGAGGCATTAGATACCAGGGAACTGTACAAGAGAGGGCGGCCACTAGACAACAGGAAACTCTATAGGGGAGGGAGGGGTTCATTAGACACCAGGGAACTTTATAAAGGGAAAGGGGTGTCCATGAGACATTGAGGTTGGCCTGAAACTTGGTTCCAGTGTTCAATTTTATTCCAATTTGTACTTGAGTTTGACACACGAGATCTATCCTTATGCTGGGAATACACAATAAGATTTTTCAGCAGATTTACTGTCTGATCGATTTTCCGATAGATTTCCATACACTTCTATAAGAAATCGTTCAGAAAAACGATCGAAAATCAGATCGGACATGCTGGATATTATCTATCAAACCATCTATCTGCCAAAAAAATCTCATGGTGTATTCCCAGCATTAGAAATCAGTGAAACACTAAGTGATATTACATATTTGGCCTGAGTTTATTAAAACTTTCTGCTATTAGGTGGCAGTCATAGCAGACTATGGCTTGGGCGGCTGAATATTCAGCATCTGGTGGCTGTGTAGTCAGATACACACTTGCAGTAAGATCTACTTTTATAAAAGTTCTGCAGAAGTACTTTTGTTTCTCAGCGATTGCCAAACTTTGAGAACCCTATTGTACATGGCCCAGTCTGTTTACTTCAAATATTAAATCCGAAGCCAGGATATTTCAAAGAAGACATGGGTTTGGTCTGAAGTGAATGGAATAATTTTGCTGCACATCTCCTGTGGTACAGGGTTCTTGAACACACAAGGCTCTTTTTACCATGCAATCCCAGAGCTCCAATCGTTTTGCATCTCCTCTAGTTTCTCTAATTGGCTGCTGTTTATAGAATATTCTGCCTCTCCTGACAGTTATCTGTCATTTCATTTATAGAAATGAAGTTGGAGCTTTGACAACTGTGACATAATATTTTAATAAATTATCCCGTATCTGTCAGAACCACAAGTTCAGTTCTTAAGTAGAAGTACTTTCCGAATGACAGAGATAATCCATTCTCTAGGTATTATTGGAGATTGGAGGAATAACTGTTTTCCCTAATCCTGCTCTAAGCAGCTCCTAAACCACTTAAAGGGCTAGTAAATATAACAAAACAAGTCTGATTCAAAAGTTTTAAAACACATCTAAACTCCAAGTTTACATTACTGGTTCTGTTGCAGAAATGTGGGATGGACAAGAGAGTTAAAAGACATGTAGAGAGAGGAAAAAAGAGGCTGCGGGGTTTGAGGCCTCTAGACCTAACATGTTATGCAGATTAGTGTTCAGACTGAAGCCTGACCCTTGGAGTGCAACTCAGACATTACTGAAGCCAGAGGATCAGCCAAATCCTACAGTATGGAGGCCTACCTTGCATTTTGTTTATTTTAGCTTCAGCGGTCTCTGAGTCACACAACTGCATCAAGCAGTCATTGAAGCCTAAATGTTTGCTCTGTATACTTCCCACCATCTGTTCATAGGTTAAAAAAGAGTGCTACATCAGTGGATGCTGCTGATATAGTGAACCACCTCAGTGCTATAATGCATGCACCACAGCTAAAAGCCTTGTGCCCACATGAAGACTATCCCCTGCTAGGATCAGGACTCTATCCCTTGGGCGACAGTTTGGGGACACTGTTTTATACAGACTCATCATTAGCCATGAGGCTAGTGACATGTTGGTTAGCATGCAGCGGGGAGTAGAGGTGATGAGCTACGCACAAGAGATTGGCTTCTGGTGGGCAGGGTGAGTGGGAGAATAATGAGCTTAGGGGTTGCTCATGCATTGGACATCAGGAATGGCCCGGCATGCTGAATCAGTCGACATGGGGGACTCCTCACACACGCTAGATACTTGCCCAAGGCGGGTCTTTATTGATAGGCCCGGCTGAGTTTAATGCAGTGTGTGCATCCTGCTCAGTGCAGAGTTAAAGACTGGAAACCAATACAGATAAATAATAGCACAAACAGCTCTTAATCATTACAACAATCTCAATGTGGAGTTTCTGATTATTACAATTGCTCACGTGATGGATTCATTTCATTTTTGAATCTGAATAGAGTAACTTTAGATCTAAACGTCCAAATAAAAATACCCATTTCATCTGGCAATATGCCCAGTAAAGAAAACTTACATATATTTCCAATTTGTTAGAGCAATTTGTTATGTATCATGTGCTGATAAGATGGGTTTTAAATGGCACAATTCTTTTTAGCTTATAACAAATAGTGTGCTGTATGTACCCTGCCTATTTACGTTTTGACTCTGGATTTACAATGTCTCCCCATCACCTGGAGTCTGTGGTATGTGATGTTTTAGCAATCTAGTGGTCTTATCTATTTGCCATAAATTAGCAAGCCTCCCTATGAGACCCTCCTGCAGTTGTAATTAAGGCATTTAATGACATTTATTAATGTTTGCAAATTAATGTTTCCCCAGTGCATATAAGCGGGCTGTTTTAACGTCTAAATACACAGGAAAAAGAAAAGTCTAAAGAAGGCTTTTTAGCTGGAAGCTTAATTTTTGTTTACCTCTAGTTAGACAATAAATGGTATCATCCTGAGTTAATACTTCATGCATTTCTAAATGCAACACATACATTTAACAGATTCTCCGGATTGGCTTCATGTAATGCCCCTCACACTCTCACAGCGGGTGGGGGAGGGCAATATTTTGAGCCAACTATTATTGCAGCCTGGCAAAGGGATGTCAGTAAAGTCTGTGAGCTCATCACCAATAAGGCGGCTGAGGTAGCATTGACCATACAGTGTTGATTAACCGCACAGCACTGATTACTTGACCCTCGGTTGGACAGAATTACGAATCTTCCGTGTCACAAATCCTGTATTTCCTCTGTGTATTCTGCATAGACTTCAGCTTTAAGCTTAGCTTGCTTTATAATAAGGCAGTGATGCTGAATATTACTTGAGCTTGTCACACCTAATGCTTTCCCAATCTAATCTGCTGATGCTGCCATGGTTACAACATGGAAGTACACATGACTAGTTAAGCTCTAAACATGACATTTGAAATAGGTACTAAATCCTTCCACACTCGAGTAAAGAAGTAAAATATCCTCCTCTACCAACATCACCTTTCATTGCACAGTTTTATTATTAAGCTACAGCTGTGCAAGTACAATATGCCATCAATAGATCATACGTGGTCTCATTCTTACTCAAATAACCCTGAAATGTAACTTGGGTAAGAATCAGAACAAGGTAAGAAAGATTATGAGATGTAGTAAACAGCGAGAGTGATATCGTAGCGCACTGGTATCTAGTTTCTAAAACTCTCTAGTGTTTAACAACATGACATGAATAAGGGAAAAGTGGTACTACGTACTACATTGTGTGACTCTGCACAGCACACATTACCAGCACAGGTGGCAGAATACTGAGACTTCTGACTAACAAGTGCAAGAACATTTATTCACAGCTTTATGGGCGAATTCAATGAGAGTGATGATCACAGATCAAAGTACAGTGTACTCTGCACAGCAACCAATCAAAAGACATTATATGGCCTATATGCAGAAACTGGGATCCTTATTGGTTGATGCACTTTGTGCAAAGCATTGCTACTTTGAAATTTTAACAGAGCAAATGTGCATAAACACGTAAAATAATTGCCACCTGAAGGAATCATGGCTAAATCCCTCTTCTGACAGTCTGGGCGCCAAGTACTGTACAGATGCATTGGTTGCACAGAGAGAAGGGGTGTCTTTCAGGGGGGGGGGGGGGATGACCACTTGGACTGATTGTAGATAGATAAAATCCCACCACGCTGGATCATTAAGCAACCTCAGCAATCACCTGTGCACTCGCTAGATTATCGACTATGACCGCTTCATATGGGAGCAATCTAGGGGTGTGTATAAAGCTTAAGAACACTTACAATTGCCTGTTGTGGCCATTCAGCTGGTTTTGGCAAGGGGGCAAAAGGAGGGAGGCAAGGGCCAATTTTAATTGGCCAATGACCAGACAATTTTACCACCTCCATGTAGTAAGTGGGCCAACAGATCTTAAATACTATGAACAGATTGTGCAGGTAAACTCTCATACTACATGGAGGTGGTAAAATTGGATGTGTGCCAGGCTTTAGGCCGGTTTCACACATCTCAGTAGCTTTGCGATGCAAGCACTGCAGAAACCAGCCTTCATATGACCCTGCGCCACCGTGCGGTGACAGGGTCATATGCATAACGCCACCCTGCTGGGCAGGAAGTACATCACACCTAATGCTTATGCTACAGCAGAAATAGCCAACCCCCATTGGGTCTGCTGTACTGTGCAGGCGCGAGACGCCTGTGCAGTAGAGGGGACCTGATAGGACTTGGCCATTTCCGCCAGAGCCTAGAGGGAAGCTGGTACTGCATCTGCCCTGGATCTCAGAGGTAAACATTGCCATCTGCAGCTGTTTGAAGGAGCCAGCGCTGGATCAGTGCTGCAGAGGAAGGGGGAAGCCTCATTAGGATCCATAGACTTCCCCTCCCGAGGTAAGTACCCCCCACGGGCACTTTTCTTTATTACAGTTCCTCTCCAAGTCAAACATCTGATCTGCATGCTTGTTCACGGTTAATGACTAGACATACACAAGGCTTCCGCATCAGCAGGACAGCCAGGCAGTTTGCATTTTTCAAAAAGAAATGCATATGGCCGCCTCCACGTCCCTCTCACTTCAGTCATCCTTCAAAGAAATGTAATCTAAAACCGTTGGGATAACTTACCAGTGGGCTACCAGTTATCTCCAAAGGCTCAATTTGGAATATAACTAAAGTTCACGTGGAACCAGCAGCACCACAGGAAGCTGTAAAACCTCACATTTCTTGTAAACACGCGAGTCAGACACCTTCCAGTGCAGACGCCGGCATTGTAATACCTTCCAACAATAACCGTTCCAAATGTCTGCTTTCAAGAGATCCATTTGCTTCATTTTCCCCATTTTGATACAAATTTCCTATGACTGCGCTATTTCTGTTCTGTGATATTTTAACATGAGCCATACATCAGAAAGGCAATAAGAAGTAATTATATTGCGTTTGATGTAAGCCCATTATGCTGGGAGATACAGCAGCATGGAACTGAGGAAGTTCAATGGGAAACTTTCACTCCACAACACAGCCATTAAATATGATTTGCATGACGTGGCTTCTTGTGCAATTAACATAACAAACACTTCTTTCCCCTGGTTTGGCAATTCATTTTCTACAGCCGGAACGTGCCAGGCTTAATGCGCGGGCGAAATAAGCCGACGGTGGATGCCCAGAAAAGGCACAGCATGGGCAGTGAGGATGTAGGCCGCTTCTCCGACAGCCACCCAACGTGGCTGAGCTCCAATACTAGGAAGACTGCTGGCGTGGGATAAGTGGTGGTGAGGCAGACCTGTGTTCCTGTACAGAAATCTCTTCCATTTAGATGGGAGCCTACCCTTCAGTCTAACCTTCCTTCACATGTAATAATGGCAGAGTGCTCTGCAATATATAAGGCCCAACTTACCCCTGGTACAACCGAGAACTAAATCAAATTTATTTGATTGCAGTACTCAGAGCAGTGGAAAAGCCTCTCCCTCACACAGCTGACCACTCCACTGAGAACCCTTTTTTACCAGGCTCACAGTCATCAGCTGTAGCATGTAGCATCCACGGCCGGCTCAGATGCACATGCAGAGATGCTGCAAGCATGATCATCTTGTATGAAGTTGATGAGTGATCACTATGCAGACCTACTGCTCAGCTCCCTACCAAGCAGCTTGTTATGACCTCCAGGGGGACGGGAAGAGGATTTCCCAGCATGGCTAATGGCCCATACTCACGGGCTACATAAGTAGCCTGTCGCCAGCACACGTGAGCGTGTGCGCGACAGGCCGGCGACAGCTCGTCGTCAGCTCCCTCCGCGTACACACGTGGAAGAGGGATCAGCTGCGCGACGGAAGCTGTCGCCGACGATCCTCCCCCCTCGCCGGAAGCGCCGTCTATTTTCAGTTATGTTGCGGTCGCTAGTCCGCATACTCACGCGGACTAGCGACAGTTGCGGCGGCAACTGTCACCAGGCGATTGACCGCGCCAATCGCCTGGCGACATCAGCGACGAGCGACGGTTCGGGGTGCGCGCCCGTGCAACGCCTCATACTCATGGGCGACCTGTCGCCGCAACACGCGTGCGCCGCGTGTTGCGGCGACAATTGTAGCTCGTGAGTATGGGCCATTACTGCTAAAGAGGTACAGACCAAATCAGGAGACACTTGTACACTAACTTCTACTGTGTGTCCAGTGACTCAGTATGTAAATAGACAGTGTACCAGCTGCTATACGTGCTTTGACTTTATAACTAAAGGCTGTACACACGCCTGACTTAAGCCAGCTAAGGTGCCAGTAACAACCGCCTTAACCGATAATCAGCCGTGTATACAGCAGCCACCGACCCCTGACCAGCGGATCTACTCACCCTCAGCGATGCTGATCCCATTGTTCACATCGATCCCCAGCTGCGTGACATCACACATGTGCCGCTTGTTATCCCTCTGTCATCCCGCAGCATAGCAGTACAGTGCATCATCAGCTACACAGCTGACATGCGTGTGTGTAGCCTGGCCCAGTGATGTCGCCCAAAGGGGATCAAGTGTCTGTGCACCTTCAACTTATCCCCGAGTGCAGGCTATTAACCTCTACTCTGACAGATTCTTACAAGTGATGCTCAGACTGAAGCAACACTTGTGAAAGTAGTGGTTGGGCGGCATAGGACTACACTGGAGAGTACATGGATGTGATCTCTGTTATCTAGGCTGATTAGAAGTAAAATATTTAAATTCATTCCTTTTAGCTGTTAATGTGGACTCATACATCTTCATTTTCTCTAATTCACTATGCATAGGCTGTGAAATATTCATGTTGATAAATATGATCCCTGTAGTAACATTTATCACAAGTATATTTATTTTTTAAAAAGGCCAAAACATTCATTATTTAGTTAGTGCTGGAACATCCTCTCTCTCTAGAATCCAGGCAAGTCAGCAGATGCACAGCAGGCTTCATCACTGGGAAGTTTGGTAACCTGAGCTCAACTCTGGCCGCCCATTCATAAGGACATGTGAAGCACTGCTCTATGTCCTGGCTGTATGGGCCTGGGAAACACACAATCCTCCTATTATTGGCCCTGAATGGACAGCTGATTCTGACTTCCTCTCCGGTCCTCCTTCTTGTCTCTTCCCCAGGGTACGCTTTCAGCGGGCAGCCTATGTTATAGATAGTTACCACAGCCAAACCTATATAAAAGCTTTCAGCCAAAAGGGAATGCCCGAGCAGGTTATTATTATTTTGGATTTAAATCGCTCCAACATCTTTTGCAGCGCTGTACAGAGTATATAGTTTTGTCACTAACTGTGCTATATGTCTATTGTAGTCTAGGGGCAATTTTATTGGGAAGCCAATTAACTTATCTAATACAAAAAAGGTGGTGGTGTGTGTGTGTGTGTGCGTGTGTGCGTGCGTGCGTGCGGTAGGGGGTTTGGTTGGGGGGAGGCCAATATAGTGTAGTAAGTACTGGAGTTGGATGGATAATAAAGGTAAGTAGAACAATACTACAAACCAGGGTTACCCTCCAGGCAACCACTGTAGTAGCAGGTGGGGAGATTAGACCTGTCCCCATTCAGGATTGAGAAGTCGGTTTCTGTAGATCGGAAGAAAGGGGTACACATTACCCCTCCACCAGGGGTGGACACGTATCTTATGTAGTGAACAGAGGTGCCAAAAGAATAAAATACACAAATTGCTAAGGAGGTTGTGGTGGACTTACCTCCTCAAAGCAGACATGAAACTGTCAATTTCAAAAATACATAAATGTATTGGTATACTTCAAAACAATGTTGCAACGCATTTCCCATGTATAGTCCTGCTTCATCAGGCAATAAAATGCAGAGTATTTAACAGTCATCTGTCAGAGGTGCGTGGGTGTTATTCTGACAGTTATTCAAAAAATAAAGGAAATAAAGGAAAACTGAAGTAAGGCCTCGTTCACTTTGAGTGCATTCAGAAATGTATTTAAGCGCATGATAAATGCATACGTTGACGAGCATTTCATAACACGTTTCAGTGTATTGTGTTGCCCCCTTTTTTTAAGCAGCTCCATGTGTTTACATGTGCTTTTTTGTTCAGCATGTTTTGCTTGTTAGATGTAGCAGTTGTCAAATATTTGTTTTCATTTGATTTGAGGGGTAAAAAAATGCATCTCCAAAGCGCATTGCTATGCACTTCTATGCAATAAAAAGCATGCTCATTCACTCGCATTGCTGTGCGCTTCACAGCACAATGCACAGAAATACATGCAATACTACAGACAGTAACAAAGCATGTAGATGTGAACATGGTACATTGGATTCAATAGAAAAAACTGTGCATAGCAAAGGGCACAATGTGCTGTGAAAAGTGAACAGCAGCGTCCTTAGTGTGAACAAGGCCTAAGAGAAAAATGGAGGCTTCCACAGTCATTTCCTTTTAGACAATGTGCATTGCCTGGGTCCCTCTGTCTCTAATACTTTTAGCTATACACCCTAAACAAGCATGCAGATCTAATTTCTGAAAGTTTTCTGATTGATTTTCTGATCACATCTATACAAAATCAATCAGAAAACAATCGGAAATCAGATTAGACCGATCAGAAATTATCTGACAGGAAATTGCATGGTGTTCACTAGACACTAAATAGAAGGATGGGCACACATAAGCAGAACAAGTCAACTTACTGGAGAATCTGTACAATGTTTTCTATAGAAGATCTGTGAGATAAACAGACCTACCAGTGCTCTGTCACATTCAGCAGAACAAATTCACGCTGGATTGTGAACATGTCCCTAGTATATTGCAAACAGAAAATAATGCTGGAAATATATGCTACAATTCCAATTACCGGCATGCCTAAACATATATTCTCATCACTGTGCGAACAGCGAGGCTCGCTCCCAGCTTACTGTGGAGACTGCAGCATTTGATTAACAATAGCAATGAACATTTAAAGTTTATTACATTAAAAATGACTTTGTATTTAGTCTTAATGGTGTATTGCTTGTCTTCTGCATGGACTACAACAGATTCATTTGTAACAAGCTGAAAGTGAACAAGGCTCAAGCTGGCCTATGTGGACTACACATAGCCAGACAGCAGGTCAATCAATCCATCCAAGCAACATGCTGAAGCCTGGTACACACTACATGGAGGTAGGAAAATTGACCAATAAAAACTGGACATATGAGAGCTTACCTAAACAATCTGTTCATAGTATTCACAATCTGTTGGCCCTTATACTACAGCATGCAGGTGGTTAAATTGGTCAGTGATTGGCCAAGCCAAATTGGATGTGTTTACTAGGCTTAAGGGTGCGTATGCACATCCAATTTTGATTGGCCAATTTTACAACTCATGTAGTATGAAAGCCTACCTACACAATCTGATGATAGTATTGAAAATATGTTAACGCTTGTAACTACGAGGTGGTAAAATGAATCAGTGATTGGCCAATCATAATTGAAAGTGTGTAACAGGCTTTAGTCCTGAATCAAACTAGATGTAAGCAGGCGTTATACATGAACGCAGTGCAAATTTATCATTACATAGCCACTACCAAAAGGGCTAAGATAATTCAACCTTTCTTGACCAGTTATCGATAAGACATTATCGATTGGTTTTGAGAAAGGATCAGATTTCAGGCAGAAAAACTAACTAATAGGTGTAATCAACCAGGATTGGCCTCTACTGTGGTGGCACTTAGGAGGTGCCTATAAACATGAACATCTACTTGCTGGAGAGGCCGGTAATGACCAATACAGAATAGAATTTAAGGCAGCCATACACTGGTCGATGTGCCATCAGATCGACCAGCTGACAGATCCCTATCTGATCGAATCTGATCAGATAGGGATCGTATGGCTGCCTTTACTGCAAACAGATTGTGAGTCGATTTCAGCCTGAAACCGATCACAATCTGTTCAGCTGCTCCTGCCGCCTGGCCTCCCCCCGCGCATACATTACCTGACGCTGGCTCCCGGGCATCTTCTCCACGCTGCACCGCTCTGTTCTTGCTCCATCTCGGCGCTTCCTGTGTCACTCCGTGACCAGGAAGTTCAAATAGAGCGCCCTCTATTTGAACTTCCTGGGTCACTGCAGTGACCCAGGAAGCACCGGGATGGAGCGGGTGCAGCGCTGAGAAGATGCGGAGAAGACGCCCGGGAGCCCGCATCAGGTAATGTATTTTTCATCGGATCGGCCGCCGCTAGCGACGCGCACTTTACCCGCGGGCGATCGAGGGTAATTTCCCGCACGGCGCGATCGACGGACCGATCCGATTTCGGGAGGAAATCGGATCGTCGGCGGCGTTTACCGCGAACGATTGGCAGCAGATTCGATCCCAGGATCAAATCTGCTGTCGAAACGGCCGGGAATCGGGCCAGTGTATGGCCACCTTTAGCCACCATGACTGCCAATCATTTTCAGATGAGAACTTGAATTGTTATTTTCATCTTCCATGATATACCAAAGAGTCCATTTCCAATAAATAAACCACTGTACTAGGCTATAAAAGCCGAACAGTCAAATGTTACAACTAAAATACCACAGAAGTACAGTTCTTTGTAGGTAAGAAACAAAAAAACATTTCAGAATAGTTGAGAGAAAAGATCATCCGTCAACCATAGTTCAAAGGGAGTTACAGGTGAAGCCTAACTGTACATGTAGGTGTAAGTGTGTATATATTCTAGAAGTCCACAAACTATCTCAATTGATTGATTGAAATTAAAGTAACCCTTCCACCTTTTTAAATCCAATTTGGAGTGACTATAAGGCCCGTTTTACACGTGCGTTGCAAACCTTTGTTGCATTACCCTGTTTTACTGCAGGGTAATGCAAGGCAGTAAAGCCTAGCACACTTTTGGCGCTGCATCGGAAATGCCGTTCCACCACTGAGCTGCCTCAAAGTCAACAACGTGTTACCGTCAGACTTTAGCGGTGACACAGAAGTAATGCAAGCCAATTGTCGACGCAGGAAACATGTTGGCAGTATGGCGAGCATGCACAGAGTGACGGGAAAACTCGGGAATCCCAGTGACGTACTTCCTGCCCAGAAGGGAATACCCCACTGGACGAGGGGCGTACGGAGGTGGCGCTATGCATATGACCCTATTCGAGGTATGATTGACAGTTTGTGCATTGCGGTGCAATGAGATGGGGCATGGCACCGCACCGCAAATGCACAGGCCAGGTGTAAAACCGGCCTAAACCAAATAGATTTTTTACCCTTGCTTGAATTGGCTAGTCATTTGTTGAACCCTGTATTGCCAAAAGATAAACCCTGATTAATTTTAAAGCATTCTACCCCCGCACATTTGTACATCTTTGTTCAGCAAGAGCCAGGGGAGCAGTGTGGGTCTGAAAGCCACATGGGGCCATATGCAATTCACTTTTTCACCTGAGCTGTCACCCAGGTGATATTTCACAACTTGTAAATAAATTTGCCTTTTACACTGTCAACAAGCAAACAAATACTCAAAATAATTGTGACGGTACTCTTTCACCTAATTTTTGGTACTTTTTCCATCGCAAAGTGCTAAAAAAATTATTTTAAATTGATGATCAAAAATGATCTCCTAGGACAGGGGTAGGGAACCTTTTTGGCTGAGAGAGCCATAAACGCGACATATTTTAAAATAAAATTCTGTGAGAGCCATACAATATGTTTAAAACTAAGTACAAGGTAATGTGGACATTTTATGCAAAACAAACACTCTTAAAGGACAATAAGTGTCTGAATTCTTTTTAATAACGTTGCTATGCAGTTGCTAACGGTTAGTCAGAAAGTGCAACGCATCCATTGATCTCAATGTATTTGTATCAGAAAATGCAACCCAAGCCCACTCTCACACAGAACAGAACCCTCCTCTACTGGGCAACTTATAACCCCCCGGACATGGGCAAAACTAGAAATCACTGTACCCCCCTGTAAAAATTTGATTGGGCCCCCCCCCCCCCATAGGTGCCAAATAATCGTAATGGGGCAGCGTTTCACTATAAAATAATTGTAATGCAGCAATGTTTCACCAGAAATTAATCGTAAAGTGGGCTGCATTGCACCATAAAATAATCGTAAAGTGGGCTGCATTGCACCATAAAATAATCGTACAGTGGGGAGCATTTCACCATAAAATAATCAAAGTGGGGAGCATTTCACCATAAAATAATCATAAAGTGGGGAGCATTTCACCATAAAATAATCGTAAAGTATGGAGCATTTCACCATAAAATAATCGTAAAGTGGGGAGCATTTCACCAGAAATTAATCGTAAAGTGGGCTGCATTGCACCATAAAATAATCCTAAAGTGGGCTGCATTGCAGGTCAGGGTGTGGAGAGGTAGGTCAAGGTGCTGGGTGGGCAGGTGATATTGCTTGGTGGGTGGAGGAAACAGGTGAGGTGCTGGGTGGGTAGGTGATATTGGTTGGTGGGTGCTGGTGGGGAAACAGGTGAGGTGCTGGGTGGGTAGGCGATATTACTTGGTGGGTGGTGGTGGGGAAATAGGTGAGGTGATGAGTGGGTAGGCGATATTGCTTGGTGGGTGGTGGTGGGAAAACAGGTGAGGTGCTGGGTGGGTAGGCGATATTACTTGGTGGGTGGTGGTGGAGAAACAGGTGAGGTGCTGGGTGGGTAGGTGATATTGCTTGGTGGGTGGTGGTGGGAGAAACAGGTGAGGTGCTGGGTGGGTAGGCGATATTACTTGGTGGGTGGTGGTGGAGAAACAGGTGAGGTGCTGGGTGGGTAGGCGATATTGCTTGGTGGGTGGTGGTGGTGGTGGTAACAGGTGAGGTGCTGGGTGGGTAGGCGATATTGCTTGGTGGGTGGTGGTGGGGGAAACAGGTGAGGTGCTGGGTGGGTAGGCGATATTGCTTGGTGGGTGGTGGTGGGGGAAACAGGTGAGGTGCTGGGTGGGTAGGCGATACGGATATTGCTTGGTGGGTGGTGGTGGGGAAACAGGTGAGGTGCTGGGTGGGTAGGGGATATTGCTTGGATGGTGGTGAGGGGGAAACAGGTGATATTGCTTGGATGGTGGTGAGGGGGAAACAGGTAATATCGCCTAGCCACCCAGCACCTCACCTGTTTCCCCCCCCCCCCACCACCACCACCACCACCCACCAAGCAATATTGTATTGCTTGGATGGTGGTGAGGGGGAAACAGGTGAGGCGCTGGGTGGCAGGCTTTGTAGTGCTAGCTAACTAACTCACCAGGCCAGGCAGCTTCACCGCGGAGTTCCACAGCGCGGGCTCGGCTGACGTCACTGGCCGCAACACTCAGAACCTCCAATCCCTGCACGCCGCGTCATAGGGGGCGAAGCTACAATACGCTGGCTGCGACGGCTGGAGGAGCCAGCGCTCAGCGCGCGATGTAAGGGGAGGCGGTGCCTATGGGGGCACACATGCAAATTACAAAGGCTCGGCACGGAGGGCGCAGATTTAAAAAGTAAACAGGCTCTCTGGCCGCTCTGTCGCACATCTTTTAGCGAGCCAGAGAGCCATATGCGGGCATGAAAAGAGCCATATATGGCTTGCGAGCCATAGGTTCCCGACCCTGTCCTAGGATAAAACTCAGGAGAAAAAGTGAGTTGCTTATGGGCCCATTTGCAATTCACTTTTTCTCCTGAGTTTTCTCCAAGTTGCTATTTCCACACCTTGTCATAAAATCAATTTTAAGCTACCAGCAAGCAAGAAAATACTCAAAATAATTTTGATTGTACTTTTTCTTTACTTGTTGGTACTTTTCTGATTACAAAATGCTGAAAAGTTATTTTAAAAAAAAATTGAAAATTTTTCCTAGGAGAAAACTCAAGTGAAAAAGTTCATTGCAACTGGGCCATGGTGTCAGCTGAAGCAGTGCAAAGCTTGCAGGACTGGTGAGTGAGGTTGAATGTTGTCAGGTGATGCATGGACTGATACTGTCAACTTTTTCATTAAGCGGTTAAGGTGGCCATACACTGGTCGATGTGCCATTAGATCGACCAGCTAACAGATCCCTATCTGATCGAATCTGATCAGATAGGGATCGTATGGCTGCCTTTACTGCAAACAGATTGTGAATCGATTTCAGCCTGAAACCGATCACAATCTGTTCAGCTGCTCCTGCCGCCTGTCCCCCCCCCCCCCCGTATACATTACCTGAGGCTGGCTCCCGGGCGTCTTCTCCGCACTGCACCGCACCGCTGTTCTTGCTCCATCCCGGCGCTTCCTGTGTTACTCCGTGACCAGGAAGTTCAAATAGAGCGCCCTCTATTTCAACTTCCTGGTCACCGGAGTGACACAGGAAGTATAAGCGTACACTGGGACATGCGGAAATGCGGTGCAGCGAGGAGAAGAGGACCCCGGAGCCAGCTTCAGGTAATGTATACATGCTCGGATCGGGCCCGAATCGTACGCCGCAAGCGACGCGCTCCTACCGCCGGGCGATCGAGGGTAATTTCCCGCACGGCGCGATCGACGGTCCGATCCGATTTCGGGAGGGAATCGGATCGGCGGGTGCGTTTAGCGCAAGCGATTGGCAGCAGATCCGATCCCAGGATCGGATCTGCTGTCGAAACGCCCGTGAATCGAGCCAGTGTATGGCCTGCTTTAGGCTATGTTCACATTATAAATCGCAAGCGCGATCGCAAGCACTGAGTGTTTTTGTGCAATTGGGCGATTTTCGCATTTAGCGATTTTGTGTAAGCGCTTTTCTAAGCGCTTTCGATTAGCGATTGATAGTTTCATTTCCTGACGTGAGTCAGGAAGTGAACTCTTTGACTTGGAAAAGAATAAATACAATGTATTTATTCTTAAAAGCATTCGGGAAATCGCTATACAAAGCGTTATCAAGTGCTTAGCGATTTCCCTATACCTTCCATTGAGCTAAAGCGCTCAGAAAAATGGTACAGGCAGCGCTTTTGGAAGCAGATCGCAATAGAACCGATCATATGTGAACACTCTCACAGGGAATCATTGCACAAGTGCTTTTAGGGCGATTTCTAAAATCACCAGCGCTTAAAAAAAATACACAAATGCTTATAGTCAAGGGCGTAGCAAGAGGGGTTGCAGAGGTTGCGACCGCCTGGGCCCTTGGGCCAGAGGTGCCCCGAAAGGCTCTCCCTCAACTACAGTATTAGCTCTTTATTGGTACTGTGCTCATAATAATCACTTCTATAGATACTTTGAATAGTGGTAATCATTAAACTGTTCCCCATCCCCTTCTTGCACCTTTGACACTGTAGTTATCTTCAGTGGCAGAAATTATTTCACAGGAAGTCACAGAGGATTATGGGTGGCAATCTGGAATAACACATTAAAACTGTATTTTTATGCGTTTTCCTTTAAAAAAAACGTGACCAATGACCACAGTAGCAGCAAAAGCCCAACAAGTTGCAGTATGCATTTCATTTGTTGATGGGGGAAAATAAGACGAAGTAGGAACTGCAGTGCAGGCTTTCTTTGCGAAAGCACATGACCATGTGAATTACCTTGCTTCTTTCAGAGAAACAATTACCTTATTTCTCTGTGTAATCTTCTGCCATTCTCAGTTCACTCACTTTTCTATATAGCTACAAGAAACAACAGATTATTGAGCCTAGGCTTATAAATGAACAAGCTCGGGAACACTACATTATATTATTTGTGGTAAGAAAGTAGTTCTTTTCAGCCTAAACAATAACGTGACCTATTTGGTAATGCAGACAGGCACTCTGTCGATTCACATGAAGTTGGGCTTGGCGACAGGTCTGCTTTACACCAGCTCAATAAAGGATCCTGTTTGGCACGTGACCTCCGTTTTCTGCCACATTAGAAAAAGTCAATAGCCAAACGAACAAATTCATGCATGCTTGCCTCCCCATTATTTCTAATTAAAAACAATAGAGCAGCAAAGAGGATGAGGGAAGGGAAGGACACAGACCATTTATCAGATATAGCCTCTTGCTTCCACACACAAGTTAAATTATCAGTGTCAGCCTATCAGCAAATAAAGAGAATTTGAGCAGTTTTCTTCCCTGATGAGATTAACAGAGTTAAAAGCACAGTATGTCATCACTTGGTAGCACAGAAAAGCTGCAGCCCTCACAGGTATTGTTTACAGGAGATGACAAGGCATGACCTATACACCTGCACTACTCATTCCCCTGATGTCATGTACTATAAAGACGGGGATAGTACTACATTCAAACATCCAGTTTGCTGAGGGTTATGTTCACACTGCAAGTGATTAATAGCATTCTGAGGGGCTTAACAGTGCCAGTGAGTATTGTTCTCATCCTATAAGTGAAGCTAGCACTCCTTATCTACCTACAGACATTTGTGAGGCACTAAGGGCTGGTTCAGACGGACGCTTGCGGAGCGTTTACCGCAAGCGTTCGGACCGTCGCGGTAAACGCTCCCATTCAAGTGAATGAGAGCGTTTACACCAAGCTTTTGCGCGCTTTTACCCGAACGCGGCGTTCGGGTCCCGATTTTCGCGAGCGTTCGGGCTGCCCCTGGAAGCAACATGTAGCTTCCAGGGAGCGGCCAACCGCGACGGCTAATGTTCCCCTACGGGAAAAAAAAACCGCAACAGCATCACGACGCGACCGAAGGCTACTGAAAGCCTGACCGCTCAGCCGCCGCAACGCCCCCAGACGCGACGCTACGCAGACGTCCGTCTGAACCAGCCCTTAGTTGGGATTTCGCCCTCCACAGCTATTCACGGGACATGCCTGACAGAACAAAACTGCTGGTAAATGGCACAAAGTGTTAGGGCTGCTTCACACCAAGAGCGCTTTTAAGCGATTATAAAAACGCAAGCGCTTGGCTAATGTATTTGAATGGGATGGATCACACCAAAGCGATCTGATTTTCTCCCAAACACGGTTCCTGCTGCATTTCTGCGCTTTTCTGAGGCGATTCAGCCTCAATGTTAAGTATGGAAGAGTGGAAAATCACTCTGAAAAGCGCTAGAACAGAGCGATTTTCCAAGTGTTTCTGTTACAGAAGCTATTCAGCTCCAACTCTTCTGTAAAAAAAATAAAAAACCGCTACACCAAAAATCGCTAGGAATGGTTAGAAAAATCTCCAGGGACATGCCTAGAATCACTCTGAAAAATCACTTCAAAAAGCGCAGAGTGTTTGCGATTGCACTAGCACTTTTTGGTGTGCACTGGCTCTCAGTCAGCACCTGCTAAAAGAGCTAGTATTGACACATGCTTCCTCATTTAGGTAAAAGGTTACTTTAATACAAAAATCTACATAATTTGTCATCACTATGCAAACCATTTTATAACAATGTCATTGTAGACTATTTTACAGGTTCATCCTGCGTATACTATAACTTTTCTTTTTAGGAAACTTGTTGGACACCATGGCAATGAATTGGTGTAACAAATGCCTAGCATTTTAAATATTCAACCTCACTGGCTAATATGTATTCACAAAGCAGGAAGTAAAACTTACTGCATCCCTTTACCCTGCTTCACTAGGTTTACTGCAAAGATATCTATTCCACTGCAAGGGGGGACCTTATACAGTTAGATGGGTAGAGGTAACACATAATGGAGAGCAATGAAAGGCAGCTTTCACAAGGAAACATATATAGTCCCAAAGAACTGGGCACCAATGCAGGCAAGGGGCAATGGTTTTAATATACAATGCTTAATTTCCAGCAAAACTCTTCTGCACTAGATTACACCACATGTTCCTTGCTGCTGCTGAAGTGGTTATCCATTGCTGAAGAACTGTCCCCTGACGCTCTCTCCTCTTTGATAACATGCAGGGCTAGTTCACACTGGGCGATTTTTCAGCGATTGGCTGATCACCGGTGATCAGCAAAATGCTGTTGCAAGTCAATGGTAGTGTTCACAATGTAGCGATCGCCAGTGAGTAGCGATTTGCTGAGTGTGCATGCAGCATTTTTGCAGTGATTGCATTTTAATGTTATAGAATCACAAAACGCAACCACTCCTAAATCGCTTTCCTGTACAGTGGAAAAACAGCTTTTTGCTGATCACCAGCGATCAGCAAAACACTACCAAAGTGCCCAGTGTAAACTAGCCTGCACAGTTCACACCCTTCCTCATACATCATCAGCACCCCCACACTCACATTGGTACAGACCAGGCTGATGTCATCAGGCATATGCACACACAGAGAGATGGGGCTGAGCACAGAACAGGGAGGGCTGAGGGGCAACATAAAGGAGGTTTATAGGGAGTGGCACTGGCTATAAGCTTAGCCCTCTCAGCAGCAGTGGGAATTTGGCCTCCTTTCCACGAACTGTTGAGCTGTGTGCTCATCAAGCAGTTACCAGGCAGAAGTAAGCAGTTATCATGCAGCAACAAGCAGTTACTAGGCAGCAGTGAGCAGTTGAGAGAGTTTGGCCTCCTTTCCAAGAACTGTTGATAGGCAGTGAAATGCCTCTCAAACTCAACTGCTCACTGCTGCCTGGTAACTGCTTCTTGCTGCATGATAAACTGCTTACTTCTGCCTGGTAACTGCTTCTTGCTGCATGATAACTGCTTACTTCTGCCTGGTAACTGCTTGCTGAGCACACAGCTCAACAGTTCGTGTAAAGGAGGCCTTAGAGAGGCATTTCACTTCCTATCAGCGGTCCGTGGAAAAGAGGCCTTAGGGATGGGCAATAAGATGCAAATAAATGAGATTCAGATTGTTTGCTATTCTTATGCAGCCTGGATCAAATATTGCAACAGCTGCATTTGATCTATTTCCAAGCTGCATATATTTGCATAAAATTGGCATCAAATTTGAATTAACTTGGAATTAAACTGGCATTAAACTTGCGATAAACATGCAGAAAAAAAGTAGCGTTAAAATTTTTTCTCAAAAAATGTTTCTAAGTCCTGCAAACACAGCACTTAAGCCTCCAGACTCCATTTAAGTCAATGGGAAGTGAAATAGATCACCTGCTACTTGTAGGTGATTAAAAAAAAAAAAAAAAAAAAAAAAAAAAAATCGGTACTTAAAGGGAACCTTAACTGGTGGGGGGGGGGAAAAATCACTTACCTGGGGGCTTTCCCAAGCCTCCTGCAGCCGTCCTGTGCCCGCGCCGGTTCTTCGGTGCCCTCCAGTCTCCCTCCGCGGCTAAGTTTAGTTTTAGGCTGACTGCCAGTCGTCCTCGGGCAAAGCGTCCTCTTCTTCCGCATTCCCCATCGTAAAGAGGCGTAAAGCGCGTCCGCATGAATGCGGAAGAAGAGGACGCTTTGCCCGAGGACGACTGGCAGTCGGCCAAAAACGAAACTTAGCTGCGGAGGGAGACCGGAGGGCACCGAAGGACCAGCGCAGGCACAGGATGGCTACATGAGGCTTGGGAAAGCCCCCAGGTAAGTGAATTTTTTTTTTCCCCACCAGTTAAGGTTCCCGGTACTTATCCGTTAGCCGGGCGCATCCTCTAGGTGGCGACAAAACTCCACCAGAGTTACATCTTTCCCTAGTATCCATGTCGGCCTGGAGGAGGAATAGTAATTAGCGCCACCTGCCGGATGCGCCCGGCTAACGGATAAGTACCAGGTTCCCTTTAAGGCAGAAATAATGCACCTAATTTTCATTGTGAATTTGGATCTTTTGCGGAAATTACCGACTTTTGCGGTAATTTTCCGCATCATTTGCACACTTTTACAGCACATTTTCCGCATGCGAGAAAAAACATGCGGAAAGTTTTGTGAATGACAACATGGTCTTATTTTGGTCGCAAATTTCCTGCAAGTAGTTTACCACATGCGTAAAATGATTGTGAATAGAACCCAATATCTTCCTGCATCTCATTGGCACACAGTATGTACCTGAATCTCACTGGCACACAGTGTCTACCCTGCATCTCACTGACACACAGTGTCTACCCTGCATCTCACTGACACACAGTGTCTACCCTGCATCTCACTGACACACAGTGTCTACCCTGCATCTCACTGACACACAGTGTCTACCCTGCATCTCACTGACACACAGTGTCTACCCTGCATCTCACTGACACACAGTGTCTACCCTGCATCTCACTGACACACAGTGTCTACCCTGCATCTCACTGACACACAGTGCAGCTTTCAGAACTGATTGGTATAAACAAATACATTTTTACAGGTCTTCACACAATGGGCTCTATTCACAAAACTATGTGCGGTAACTCTTTTTTGGGTGAAAAATTACCTCCAGTGATAATTCACTAAAAATAGTAAAAATAGTGAGTATTCACTAAAAATGTACCAAGTGTGATAAATGTTTGATAAAAGTGCGGTAAAACAGGTGATTAAACAGGTGATAAAACTGTCAGTAATATGTACGGAAATAAAGCTTTTTTGACCACTGTAGGGCAGCCCATATACTTGCCACCCATTACACAGAGACGACCCAGGAAAGCCTGTCACATTTAACCACTTGAGGACCTAGGGCTTTCTACCCCTTAAGGACCGGCCACTTTTTTTCCATTCAGACCACTGCAGCTTTCACGGTTTATTGCTCGCTCATACAACCTACCACCTAAATGAATTTTGGCTCCTTTTCTTGTCACTAATAAAGCTTTCTTTTAGTGCTATTTGATTGCTCCTGCGATTTTTACTTTTTATTATATTCAGCAAAAAAGACATGAATTTTGGCAAAAAAATGATTTTTTTAACTTTCTGTGCTGACAGTTTTCAAATAAAGTAAAATTTCTGTATACATGCAGCGCGAAAAATGTGGACAAACATGTTTTTGATAAAAAAAACCCCATTCAGTGTATATTTATTGGTTTGGGTAAAAGTTATAGCGTTTACAAACTATGGTGCAAAAAGTGAATTTTCCCATTTTCAAGCATCTCTGACTTTTCTGACCCTCTGTCATGTTTCATGAGGGGCTAGAATTCCAGGATAGTATAAATACCCCCCAAATGACCCCATTTTGGAAAGAAGACATCCCAAAGTATTCACTGAGAGGCATAGTGAGTTCATAGAAGATATTATTTTTTGTCACAAGTAAGCGGAAAATGACACTTTGTGAAAAAAAAAAAAAAAAAAAAAAGTTTCCATTTCTTCTAACTTGCGACAAAAAAAAATGAAATCTGCCACGGACTCACCATGCTCCTCTCTGAATACCTTGAAGTGTCTACTTTCCAAAATGGGGTCATTTGTGGGGTGTGTTTACTGTCCTGACATTTTGGGGGGTGCTAAATTGTAAGCACCCCTGTAAAGCCTGAAGGTGCTCATTGGACTTTGGACCCCTTAGCGCAGTTAGGGTGCAAAAAAGTGCCACACATGTGGTATTGCCGTACTCAGGAGAAGTAGTATAATGTGTTTTGGGGTGTATTTTTACACATACCCATGCTGGGTGGGAGAAATATCTCTGTAAATGACAATTTGTTAATTTTTTTTACACACAATTGTCCATTTACAGAGATCTTTCTCCCACTCAGCATGGGTATGTGTAAAAATACACCACAAAACACATTATACTACTTCTCCTGAGTACGGCGATACCACATGTGTGGCACTTTTTTGCACCCTAACTGCGCTAAAGGGCCCAAAGTCCAATGAGTACCTTTAGAATTTCACAGGTCATTTTGAGAAATTTCGTTTCAAGACTACTCCTCACGGTTTAGGGCCCCTAAAATGCCAGGGCAGTATAGGAACCCCACAAATGACCCCATTTTAGAAAGAAGACACCCCAAGGTATTCCGTTAGGAGTATAGTGAGTTCATAGAAGATTTTATTTTTTTGTCAAAAGTTAGCGGAAATTGATTTTAATTGTGTTTTTTCACAAAGTGTCATTTTCCGCTAACTTTTGACAAAAAATAAAATCTTCTATGAACTCACCATACTCCTAACGGAATACCTTGGGGTGTCTTCTTTCTAAAATGGGGTCATTTGTGGGGTTCCTATACTGCCCTGGCATTTTAGGGGCCCTAAACCGTGAGGAGTAGTCTTGAAACGAAATTTCTCAAAATGACCTGTGAAATTCTAAAGGTACTCATTGGACTTTGGGCCCTTTAGCGCAGTTAGGGTGCAAAAAAGTGCCACACATGTGGTATCGCCGTACTCGGGAGAAGTAGTACAATGTGTTTTGGGGTGTATTTTTACACATACCCATGCTGGGTGGGAGAAATACCTCTGTAAATGGACAATTGTGTGTAAAAAAATCAAAAGATTGTCATTTACAGAGGTATTTCTCCCACCCAGCATGGGTATGTGTAAAAATACACCCCAAAACACATTATACTACTTCTCCCGAGTACGGCGATACCACATGTGTGGCACTTTTTTGCACCCTAACTGCACTAAGGGGCCCAAAGTCCAATGAGTACCTTTAGGATTTCACAGGTCATTTTTGTTTCAAGACTACTCCTCACGGTTTAGGGCCCCTAAAATGCCAGGGCAGTATAGGAACCCCACTAATGACCCCATTTTAGAAAGAAGACACCCCAAGGTATTCCGTTAGGAGTATGGTGAGTTCATAGAAGTTTTTATTTTTTTGTCACAAGTTAGCGGAAATTGATTTTAATAGTTTTTTTTCACAAAGTGTCATTTTCCGCTAACTTGTGACAAAAAATAAAATCTTCTATGAACTCACCATACTCCGTACGGAATACCTTTGGGTGTCTTCTTTCTAGAATGGGGTCATTTGTGGGGTTCCTATACTGCCCTGGCATTTTAGGGGCCCTAAACCGTGAGGAGTAGTCTTGAAACCAAATGTCGCAAAATGACCTGTGAAATCCTAAAGGTACTCATTGGACTTTGGGCCCCTTAGCGTACTTAGGGTGTAAAAAAGTGTCACACATGTGGTACCGCCGTACTCAGGAGAAGTAGTATAATGCGTTTTGGGGTGTATTTTTACACATACCCATGCTAAGTGGGAGAAATATCTCTGTCAATGACAATTGTTTGATTTTTTTTACACACAATTGTCCATTTACATAGAAATTTCTCCCATCCAGCATGGGTATGTGTAAAAATACACCCCAAAACACATTATACTACTTTTCCTGAGTACAGCGGTACCACATGTGTGACAATTTTTTGCAGCCTAGGTGCGCTAAGGGGCCCAACGTCCTATTCACAGGTCATTTTGAAGCATTTGTTTTCTAGACTACTCCTCGCGGTTTAGGGCCCCTAAAATGCCAGGGCAGTATAGGAACCCCACAAGTGACCCCATTTTAGAAAGAAGACACCCCAAGGTATTCCGTTAGGTGTATGGCGAGTTCATAGAAGATTTTATTTTTTGTCACAAGTTAGTGAAAAATGACACTTTGTGAAAAAAAACCAATAAAAATTAATTTCCGCTAACTTTTGACAAAAAATAAAATCTTCTATGAACTCGTCATACACCTAACAGAATACCTTGGGGTGTCTTTTTTTCTAAAATGGGGTCACTTGTGGGGTTCCTATACCGCCCTGGCATTTTACAGGCCCAAAACCGTGAGTAGTCTGGAAACCAAATGTCTCAAAATGACTGTTCAGGGGTATAAGCATCTGCAAATTTTGATGACAGGTGGTCTATGAGGGGGCGAATTTTGTGGAACCGGTCATAAGCAGGGTGGCTTTTTAGATGACAGGTTGTATTGGGCCTGATCTGATGGATAGGAGTGCTAGGGGGGTGACAGGAGGTGATTGATGGGTGTCTCAGGGGGTGGTTAGAGGGGAAAATAGATGCAATCAATGCACTGGGGAGGTGATCGGAAGGGGGTCTGAGGGGGATCTGAGGGATTGGCCGAGTGATCAGGAGCCCACACGGGGCAAATTGGGGCCTGATCTGATGGGTAGGTGTGCTAGGGGGTGACAGGAGGTGATTGATGGGTGTCTCAAGGTGTGATTAGAGGGGGGAATAGATGCAAGCAATGCACTGGCGAGGTGATCAGGGCTGGGGTCTGAGGGCATTCTGAGGGTGTGGGCGGGTGATTGAGTGCCCTAGGGGCAGATAGGGGTCTAATCTGATAGGTAGCAGTGACAGGGGGTGATTGATGGGTAATTAGTGGGTGTTTAGGGTAGAGAATAGATGGAAACACTGCGCTTGGGTGGTGATCTGATGTCGGATCTGCGGGCGATCTATTGGTGTGGGTGGGTGATCAGTTTGCCCGCAAGGGGCAGGTTAGGGGCTGATTGATGGGTGGCAGTGACAGCGGGTGATTGATGGGTGGAAGTGACAGGGGGTGATTGATGGGTGGCAGTGACAGGGGGTGATTGATGGGTGATTGATAGGTGATTGACAGGTAATCAGTGGGTTATTACAGGGGAGAACAGATGTAAATATTGCACTGGCGAATTGATAAGGGGGGGTCTGAGGGCAATCTGAGCGTGTAGGCGGGCGATTGGGTGCCCGCAAGGGGCAGATTAGGGTCTGATCTGATGGGTAACAGTGACAGGTGGTGATAGGGGGTGATTGATGGGTAATTAGTGGGTGTTTAGAGGAGAGAATAGATGTAAACGCTGCGCTTGGGTGGTGATCTGATGTCGGATCTGCGGGCGATCTATTGGTGTGGGTGGGTGATCAGATTGCCCGCAAGGGGCAGGTTAGGGGCTGATTGTTGGGTGGCAGTGACGGGGTGATTGATGGGTGATAGGTGATTGGCAGGTGATTGACAGGTGATCAGTGGGTTATTACAGGGAAGGACAGATGTAATTAATGCACTGGCGAATTGATAAGGGGGGGGGGGGGGGGTCTGAGGGCAATCTGAGCGTGTGGGCGGGTGATTGGGTGCCCGCAAGGGGCAGATTAGGGTCTGATCTGATAGGTAACAGTGACAGGTGGTGATAGGGGGTGATTGATGGGTGATTGATGGGTAATTAGTGGGTGTTTAGAGAAGATAACAGATGTAAACAATACATTTGGGAGGTAATCTGACGGCGGGTTTGCGGGCGATCTAATGGTGTGGGTGGGTGATCAGATTGCCCGCAAGGGGCAGGTTAGGGGCTGATTGATGGGTGGCAGTGACAGGGGGTGACAGGGGGTGATTGATGGGTGATAGGTGATTGGCAGGTGATTGACAGGTGATCAGTGGGTTATTACAGGGAAGAACAGATGTAATTAATGCACTGGTGAATTGATAAGGGGGGGTCAGAGGGCAATCTGAGCGTGTGGGCGGGTGATTGGGTGCCCGCAAGGGGCAGATTAGGGTCTGATCTGATAGGTAAAAGTGACAGGTGGTGATAGGGGGTGATTGATGGGTGATTGATGGGTAATTAGTGTGTGTTTAGAGGAGAGAATAGATGTAAACAATGGATTTGGGAGGTGATCTGATGTCGGATCTGCGGGCGATCTATTGGTGTGGGGGGGGGGTGATCAGATTGCCCGCAAGGGGCAGGTTAGGGGCTGGCTGATGGGTGGCAGTGACAGGGGGTGATTGATGGGTGATTGACAGGTGATTGACAGGTGATCAGGGGGATAGATGCATACAGTAAACAGGGGGGGTGGTCTGGGGGGGGGGGGTCTGGGGAGAATCTGAGGGGTGGGGGGTGATCAGGAGGGGGCAGGGAGCAGGGTGGGGGATAAAAAAAAAAATAGCGTTGACAGATAGTGACAGGGAGTGATTGATGGGTGATTAGGGGGGTGATTGGGTGCAAACAGGGGTCTGGGGGGTGGGCAGGGGGGGGTCTGATGGGTGCTGTGGGCGATCTGGGGCAGGGGGGGGGGGGAAATCAGTGTGCTTGGTGCAGACTAGGGTGGCTGCAGCCTGCCCTGGTGGTCCCTCGGACACTGGGACCACCAGGGCAGGAGGCAGCCTGTATAATACACTTTGTAAACATTACAAAGTGTATTATACACTTTGTATGCGGCGATCGCGGGGTTAACATCCCGCCGGCGCTTCCGTATGGCCGGCGGGATGTTGCGGCGGGTGAGCGGCGCCAGGCGGAGGCGGAGGATCGCGTCACTGATGACGCGATCGCTCCGCCCATGCCCCTACAAGGACCGCCGCCAATTGTCAATACGGCGGTCCTTGCGGGGTGCACTTCCCGGCCGCCAATTGTACATACGGCGGTCGGGAAGTGGTTAAAGTGGGACCTCAACTCTTGCACAGGACAGAAGGAAAACATATATAAATGCACCCCGTATGTATATCATTTAGCCTAATTCCCCCTCATCTGTGAATAATCAAAAATGTAATTTGAGCTCTCAGCTGTGCCAGCTGGCTGCCTCAGCAGAGCAGCTAATGTGTAAACACAGGATGTTAACCCTATGTCTGCTTCCATGAAAGCAGGAAGTACATACACTGGAGATTTTTTTGCTGGATTTGGATCAGCTGTAACAAAGAAATGTTTTTCTTTAAAGGTAATTATGATGTTGCTTATCTTTTAGAGCTGAGAGGAATTTCCTCCTCGGCATCTATTAAATCATCTAAAAGACTGTACGAGGTCTGAAAGTGCGCCTTGAGATTAGACACACTCGTCTTTTCTGCCTTCTATGTAAAATTTACATAAACTTGAGCAAACAAAGCTCAAAAGGCTCCATCCTGAAGGCCAAAAGCAGAGAAGTGATAATTATCAGGTGATAAAAAAAATCCTTAATTAACACCAACTTTTCAATTGAGAATCTCAAATTGGAGATACATTTTGAGGTAATTACCACACTTTTACCGCATGAGGTAAAAAAAAATTGTCAATTTCAAAATGGAGTTATTTTGGTCTGTGTTTATCACTACCTAATTTAACTCATGCGGTAACTCATTGAGAATAGAGCCCAATGTATGTTTGCACCTATACAGACGATATTGCACTGCTCTAATGAATGGTAACTGTTCCCCAGTGCTAGGACTGTACGACAAGCCATTATCCCAGGAGACAAGAAAAAATAAAATAATTAAATTCAAAGCTGAAAAATAGAAAACTACATAAAAAAAGTGTCTTGTAAAAAAAAAAAAATCTTCCCATTCCATACAGAGTTGGCACAGCATCAGAGGTTGGTACAGCCATGAGAAACTCTCTCTTGGGATTAATTTACTTGTTCAATAACACCCACGGTATTAAATTAATTATCCAGAGCTTCTTTAAGGAGATGACTCATTGGCGCGCATCTCTTTTTTTATATGAAAAGACAAAAGGTGACACGCCGGTTTTACACAACTTCCGAAAACATGTCTGCGGCTACGTCAGCAGCTTTGATGGATTGCACAAGCTATTGTCTGATAATACGCAACAAAGATGAGAATGTCTGTCTCTACGATATACATGCACAGAATCAGAACCCGACTCCTCCAAAACCATCCCAGGAAAGTATAAGCTCCTCAAATCTGTCACTGCTGAGCCATTTATTATTTTTTATTCATATTATATACATTTCCTGTCCCTTTGTGATGGTTTCCAGCACAGGTGTCAAACTCAAGGCCCGCGGGCCTTAAAAGAACCACAGCCCGCTGCCTTCCCGTCCAGGGAAGCACACCACTGACAGCGTTTCTGAATGAAACATTGTCACTTTAAGCCGGGGTGCAACAATAACCCACGAGGAACCACCCCCCAATGAAATTGGCATGAAACAACCTACTGGGATGTAAACCTCCAGCGGAGCTGTGTAATATTTACTTGCTCCAGGGATGCGTTGTGCCTCTTCCACGCTTTATGCTTCTATACCTCCTTTCTTTCAATCACATGACATGTCTCAGGAGCCAGAGGTATGCAGCATAGAGCATGGGGTTGCCACTGTGAGGAAGATCAGAGAGAACCAGAGAGCCACATGGTCACTATAATTGTTTTACTTAGTTTTGCCCAAGACTATGTTTTAGATTTTGGCCCCTTATGTGATTGTTTTACACCCCTGGTTTACGGCCACAGGTCTATACCAGTAATCCCAGCAGCAATATCTCTTGGGCAGAGTATGCTAGTAAACTCTTCAATCACTTGCATATAGTCATGGCTGCCTAAAGAGTAGCAGGTCCAGCACATAAAACACACCACCTCTAGTTGAAGCCCAAATCAGAGTATAAAAAAAAAAAATCAGGCACAGAGGTCACATGACTGCTCAAACTATAGCAAAGCAAACCTGTGAGTTAAATAAAGGAAAAAAAAAAAAAGTGATATATAGTTAGGTAGTGAGAAGCCTCTGGATGATCCAGAGAATTTACCAAACCTTCTTAAGCCCTACCTCTGTCTGACTGTGTATCATTTTCCGTCCTCCTCCCAGTCTTCAGACACTCCCACCCAGCTCTCAGTAGAAAGTGTATTTTCTCAGCATTAGAAATATTGGCCAATCAGAGAGAAACAGAGGTGTGGGAGAGGAAAATGGGAATCAAAGAGGCTTCGGCCAATCAAGCTGCATTAGTTATGTCTTAAAGAGACTCCGTAACAAAAATTGCATCCTGTTTTTTATCATCCTGCAAGTTCCAAAAGCTATTCTAATGTGTTCTGGCTTACTGCAGCACTTTCTGCTATCACAGTCTCTGTAATAAATCAATGTATCTTTCCCCTGTCAGACTTGTCGGCCTGTGTCTGGAAGGCTGCCAAGTTCTTCAGTGTTGTGGTTCTGCTATGAACTCCCCCTTCCAGGCCCCTCTATGCACACTGCCTGTGTATTATTTAGATTAGGGCAGCTTCTCTCTTCTCTCTTATCTTTTACAAGCTGGATAAATCATCCTCTGAGCTGGCTGGGCTTTCACATACTGAGAAATTACAGACAAGGGCAAAGCTGTTTGCAGGAAGAAAAGAGCAGTCAATAAAGGAGGGGATAAAGAGGAAAAGGGGAGGACCACGATCCTAATATTCCCTAATTTGCTGGTAATTCCAACCTACCCCACACTCTTGTAATTATAACAAACCAGTCCGTGACAAGGGGTCATGCAAAAATTGGAAAAAGGTCGTTTAATTGTAAATAGGCAAAGCTTAAGAACTCGTTTCCACTATCGCGAATCTGCATGCGTCCAACGCATGCAGATTCGCACATGTAATGCAAGTGGATGGGCCTGTTTCCACTGTAGCGTTGTTGAGGTGCGTTTTTTTCAGCGGTAAAAAAACGCACAAAAGAGCCAACGAATTCGCCTGCGAGTGGAATGCATGCGAATCGCCGCTAATGTATTTAATAGGAAATTCGCATGCGGCTATGGTATGCGAATTTTCATGCGAATTCGCATGCGAATTCGCATAGGTACCAATGTAATTCAAACAGGCAGTGACATGGTTAATTTTGCATATACCCTCACCTATGCGAATTCGCATGCGAATTCGCGGCAAAAAACGCGCAAAAATTCGCATCCGCATGCTAATTCATGGAATTTCAACAGCGGTGGAATCCAGGCGATTCTGCACCGCAATAGTGGAAACGAGCCCTAAAAGGTTGTGCAACAGATCACAGTATTAAAAACAACAGCGCTGTTGTACAGTACCACCACACTTCATAACCGTCAGACATCCGACTTCCACAGGCATCCATACACATATAAATTCGGCTGGTCCACACCACCACTCCAATAGTCCCCAGTTAGATGACACCCTTGGGGATTCCAACGCTGAAAAACATCAGAACTTCATGCAAAGCAGAGACAGTAGCAGTTAGTGCAAAGCTCATGCAAGCATTGCTCACAGTCCATAAAAGCATTAGACATCCAGGCAAACACTGAGGTAATTAAAGAATTGGCGATGGGGGGCCCCCAATAATAAACATGTGCATCGAGTCTTCACTGCCTTACTCACAACCTCCCGGAAATCCGTGACATCAGGGGTGGTCTCCGTACCGAGTCAGACTCGTCACTCGCTCTGAGGTGAGTTCTATTTACACTCCGTGTCCCTTTCAGTTGTGTGGGACATACAGGGGTGAACTCCCTCCTCACGCTGTGTCCAGCATGCTCCACGACCATCCACGTCTCCTTTTCCGGGGGACACGCCGAGCCAAGCTTACGGTCTCTGGCGTTTGCAATCAGGCAGCATAGCTGGGACTAGTAGGCGTCATGTCGGCTGCGTGTGCTGATTCGCCGACTAGTTTCGAACGTCACATCCGTTCTTCATCAGGGCGTGGTTTGTACACGGTGGGCCAGGCATTCATAGCACACCCCGGCTCCACCTACTATGAGTTGATTGGTCGGACAGGCCGTGATTCCTCAGCAAGGATCCCATTCAGCATTCCGGAACTCGGACATCTATACTTATATTTATACAGTTCCATGTTGTCCAAACAGAGGCATCAATTTAGGCTTCATTCATTGCGCTCATCACTTGAAGTAAGTAGCCAGGTGAAGGAGGTGAGCTAGATATCAAAGGTGGTGGGTATTGAAGTTTATTCTTCTATTGTGTATGGACTCACGTTATCTCCCACTCACACAAGAGCAACCAATCAGTACAAAGCACCATCAGTATTCTCAGTGCACCCATATAGTTGAATCGGCTTGCTTACGCTTAGCTTACTCTCAGTCCAGGGGAGGCCACAACCTACAATCCCAGGGGTAGGGGGAGGGAAGGGGGGGAAGGGGGAGGGGGGGAGGGGGGGGAAGGAAAAAGGAAAAAGGGGAGGGAGGGAGGGGTCTGGAGAGAAGAGGGGGACAGGAGGCGGTAGGGTGACCAGGAAAGGAGGGAAGGGTTAAAAGGATTAGGTAGGGTATGGGAAAATGTGGAGGAAAGAAGGGGGAGGGGGGGGGAAAGGTGGGGAAGGGGGGAAAAGGTGGGGAAGGGGGAAAAAAGGGGGGGAGGGGAAAGGGGAGAAGGGGAATGAGGGAAGGAGAAGGGGGGAGGGGCAGCGGAGGAGGAATCAGGAACAAGAGGGAGGGAAAAGGGGGGGGAAAGGGAAAGGATTCCCACTGAAGCGTTTTAATTGAGACACTAATTCTATAAGAAGCTTTTAAGTGAGAAATCAACATTCAGGCCCTGTGGACTTCTCGACCCAAGCCGATACATCCACATCGCCTCTAGACGAAGAAGCATTTCCTCCGTCCTCTCCGATCTTGTAGGCATGTCCACACAGTCAATACACATCGCCTTCAAGCCTACGATTGAGCTATTGTGCATTTCCTTAAAATGCTCAGCAATTGGTGATTTTTTTCAGGAAGAAAAGAGCAGCCTGAAACTTCAGTGCATGAGAACTGCAGGGGGAAAGAAACACACTAATCTCTTGAGATTCAAAAGGAAAGCTGTATACAGCCTGCTTGTGTATGGATGTATTTTCTATGTGTGGACATACTGTACATCAACCTACTTCCTGTTTTGGTGGCCATTTTGTTTGTTTATAAACAAACTTTTTAAAACTGTTTTTAACCACTTTTAATGTGGTGAGGAGCGGCGAAATTGTGACAGAGGGTAATAGGAGATGTCCCCTAACACACTGGTATGTTTACTTTTGTGCGATTTTAACAATACAGATTCTCTTTAAGGGGAAAGTAGAGAAGAAAAATGAAAACCCAGCATGCCCTGCAACTTCCTTTGTGCGGCAGATGTACCAAATAAGAGCCAGGGAAACTGGGGAACGATCTTTTATGGAGAAGAAGAGTCATTTTTAACTTTTTGATTGCCTGGTTAGCATTCTTATTACTTGTTTAAATCGGAACTGTAAATGCCCTAAAAACAAACTGTTTCACTTACCTGGGGCTTCCCCAAGTCCCCAGCAGCCGTCCTGTGCCGGTCCTGCACGAGCTTACGGCTAACCCGCGGTGCGGCTTCGTTACCGTCGACTTACGGCAACTTCAGGAAGCTATTGCGGGCTGGAATGTGAAGAAAGCTTTGCATAGCCGGGGCCTGCAGGCGTAGTTGCCATCAACTTCTAAGTTGACGGTATCGAAGCTGAACCGCGGCGGGACAAAGGAAGATCGTGCAGGATCGGTGCTGCTGGGGACTTGGGGAAGCCCCAGATAAATGAAACAGTTTGTTTTTAGGGAATTTACAGTTCCGCTTTAACTGATAAAAATAAAGAATTGATTTTTTATTTTATACCCGGCAGTTCCGCTTTAAGCTTTTCCAGCCTCCCAATGGGACTTTCAAGTCATTAAAATAGTTGCATGTATCAAACCGTTGGATACATTGTGATCATTTTCAATCAAAAGTGAAAGAACTGAACAGTTTTGATCACATTGAATCACATTGAATCACAAAATTCAACCGATTGACCAGATGGTTTTATGACTGTTATAAAGAACACAAGATTCAACAAGTTCAACAAGATTAGAATAAAATCAATTCATGTGCGATTTTTTTATATCATGACGTAGTCCCTACTCATAGAGGAAGAAAGAATGTCTGGAGCTGAAACAAAAAAAACACCGTTGGAAAAAAAATGTATGTTGTGTACCTAGCGTAACACTATTTTCTCTTGTCTGCCTAGACATTTTGGAGACAGTATACACCTTCAGCCAGGTACTTCAACAACATTATCAATCAGCAGCAGTATGGGTTGAACTAAGTGGATTACTCTAAAATGCCAAGGATCTTTCTTCATTCATAAATGTATGGACAGATCGACCAAGAGACAGATCTCTCTGTGACTGAATATGATCAGAGAGAGATCTGTTGGCTGCCCTTACACCGCAGGCCGATTCCTGATCGATTTCAGAATGAATTCTTTTAGAATTGGCGTGGTGACGCTGCATCTGCTGCCTCTATTGCTGTCCCCCCAAATGTTAATGTGCCCCCAGGTACCCGTGCATTAAACCAGGGCTGTGGAGTCGGTCCAAAAATCCACCGACTCCGACTCCTCAGTTTAGGATTCCACTGACTCCGACTCCGACTCCACGACTCCGACTCCTCTAATTTGCATATTACAATTTTGTTGATTAAAAGTATGTAACATGTAATTCGTCTCTTAACTGCCAACGCTTAGGAATTTTACAAGACAACTGAAGTGAGAAGGATATGTAGACTACTATATTTATTCCCTTTAGACTAAAACTAGTCCTTGGTAAGAGTACTTGTAAAAGGTACAAACCGGAACAAAGAACATCTATCAGGCCCTAGGCAATGTAAGTGTGGGTACATGTAAGAATGATGTGCAGGTACTCTGCAGGGGAATGAGGAGATTCTTCCTCTATTACACATTCTTCATGCACAATCTGTACATGGATCAGGCCCTAGGCAATGTAAGTGTGGGTACATGTAAGAGTGGTGTGCAGGTACTCTGCAGGGGAATGAGGAGATTGTAAACAGACAACACCTCTGTGTTCAATGTGCACAACATTCTCAGTGGATTCCCTGCAGCTCTGTGGGGAGTGCATATGTAGAGTATAGTACTACTGTGTAACAAAGTAAACCTGAGACAGATGAAATTAAAGTTTTATACATACCTGGGGCTTCCTCCAGCCGCCTTCAGGATAATCAGTCCCTCGTTGTCCTCCTCCACCACCTGGATCTTCTGCTATGAGTCCAGGTACTTGAGCCAGTCAGGCGTAGTGCGCATGCACACACTCCGCCGCCAGGAGCATACTACACCTGTGCAGCATTATTGCGCAGGTGCAGAATGTTCCTGGCTGTGGGAGCGGCATGTGGCCGGACAGCGCTGACTGGCTGAATTACCAGGACTCATAGCAGAAGATCCGGGTGGTGGAAGACAGTGAGGGACTGATTAGCCTGAAGAAGGCTGGAGGAAGCCCCAGGTATGTATAAAACTTTACTTTTCATCCGTCTCAGTTTCCCTTTAATTTGTAGTCACCAAACCAAATTTTAATAACATATCAAATTATTTGATTTCATCAGCAAAGGGAGTGCATACATTTGCATAAATCAGCATCAATGCAGAATTATTTCCATCTCATTGACCATCTCTATTAGTGACATGGCTACACATCAGGCTTTATACTTACAGCATAGATGTTATTTAGTATATATGAGATTCCGGTGTACACATCATATATACAGTCACAATCAGATATGTATATCTGACCTTAAAAATACGGGGACTGCTTTATTGAAGCAGCACAAGTAACTAATTTTGATTGGTTTATTTCATTTTTGTGGACTGAGCACAGCTATTACTGTATATATAGTGTATATATACATTATTTTTAATGACTTTTATCTGAGAAATAGAACATTTTATCATATTTTCTATTTTAATTACAGTTACAAATTCATTAGGAGTCGGAGTCGGTGCATTTTTTCCCGACTCCGACTCCAGGCACCAAAAATTGCCCGACTCCACGACTCCGACTCAGACTCCACAGCCCTGCATTAAACTATATCACCTGTTGGGCCGCTGCTCCATCTTCTTCACTCGCGCTCCCATGTAGCTGAAGTCACACATGCACCAGTATGGCAGACACGTGGGAGCGCAAATGAGTAAGAAAGAGAAGCTGGACTCGCAGCGGCCTGACGTGGCGCATGTGACGTCACCACACACCAGTGCGGCAGCCACGCGGGGAAACAACTGAGGAAGAAGGTGCAGTCGGACAGGTAAGAGATGTTAATGCATAGGCATGGGGGGGGCTCATTAACATTTGGGGGAACAGCGGCCGTTACCGCCACAAACTCGATTCACCACGTTGGCCTGGATTTTTCAGCTTGTTCGATACATTCGATCAGTTTTGGGCTGAAATAATAATAATTGAATCGGATGGTCAATCAGCCACAAAAATGCTACATCTAATGTGGCCACACACTTCTAGATTTGCAGCAGATTTGACCATTATGTCAGATGCCTGTCAAGTTGAATCTGACAGGAATCTGATGTGTGCCACACAATAGGAACAGATTTCCAAAAGATTTCAGACTGATATCTATTGAAAATCGATCTAAATGCATTATGGCACCATTACACCCAATGCAACTCTATGGGCCATCGATCTGCTGCCAGCAGCAGATCGACCTACATTTTCCATCCTGTCAGATAGATCAAATTGATCGAACAGCTGATTTCAAAGAATCACTTTTTGATCGATCCATCAATTCTACAGAATCGATCAATGGCTGAAATCGACCAGTGTATGGGCCCTTTTAGGCCACCTTACATCTTGTACTCCTTAGTACAATCTGATATAAATCAGGTAAAGGTTCTCAACTAGTCGCGCTTCCCCCCAGTTTTTTGGATCACTAATGGCCTCCCCACTGGAGACACTTGTAGATCTCTGGAGACGGCTTGGTAAGTCAGGCCCTTTGTGTAATATAGAGCCATCACTTGCAATTCCTCCTTGTAATGAGACAAGGAAAGATCACAGAGAGAAGCAAACGGTTTTTGGATCTCAGAGATAAAGCCAAAGGATTTTAGAAACGTTCCCTTGTCTTGACTGAAAACAAAACTGGCATCTGAAATGCTCATGCTGATTCTTTGTGTTGTGCCCATTAAACTACTGCTGGCATGATCTGGCCGCCAGTCGTATTTCACCGCCGACACCACTTGTACTGGCACAAAGAATCTGGACGAGGAGCCAGGAGACAAGTGTGCAGAGCCAATACCCCATCAAGGTGGAAGACACCCCCTCCTCTGTGTACTGAATGCCCATCTGTGGCGTAGGGCCGGTCACACATTGCGCTGAGTTACATTTCAATACAGCAGGAATTCTGAATGTACAATGCTTTCTATGGGCCCATAGCATATATTTCCATTAAGTTCAGTTCCCACTATAGCCGAAAACAAACTTTAAAAAAAATCTGTTTTACTGCATCCGAAAAACTTGATGAATCCTATTTTATAAATATAATCCGTTCACACGTGTCAGTCTAAAACGAATCTGTTGCAGTAAGTAGAATGCACTCTTGTGCAGTCTGGGATTTTCCCAGGAAGTGGATGCGTTTCCCATTTAACCTAAGGTGGAAACGTATCTCCAGGTACCAACCGAACCCTACACTGTCAGCTCCCACTGGCCATTCAAGGTCTTGGTCAAGTTGCAACCTAGCCTTAGAGTGGTCAATACGATGCTTTGTAAATTGTAAATTGTATACAGTTTGAAAATGGGCCAGTTAAATACACTTTTTGCTGATTTGGACAGCCCCAATTGCAAGCTGCATACAAATGCATTGAAGTTTTCATACAAGCTGGCAGTAATGTGTGGGTGTGACCTTTCGGGAATGTTGCGGTGCGATTGAAGAACAATTGCTTTGCAATGGCATGTTCAAAGTGGACCTGAACTCCTGCAAAGGACAGAAGGAAAACACAGAGAAATGCACTCTGTGGGCTTGATTCACAAAAGAGTGCTAACTGTTAGCACGGCCGTTTTCGCGCGAATTTTCGCATTGCGTGAATTTTCACGCTAAACGATAACGTTTTCGTGTGCAAACGCGAATGTTCGCACGAAAACGATATCGATTTCGCGGTAAAATTCGCGTTTGTGCTCAAACGTTATCGTTTGCGAAAACAGCCGTGCTAACAGTTAGCACTCTTTTGTGAATCAAGCCCTGTATGTATTTAGAGAGAACAGCCTGTCCTCATCTGTAAGTAATCACAAGTGTAACTTGATCTCTCAGCTGTGGGCTGGTGCACACCAGAGCGGTTCTGAGGCGTTTTTTAAAACGCTTGCAGGGGGAAAACTGCTTGGCTAATGAAAATGAATAGGCTGGTGCACACCAGAGCTGCTTGTTTTTTCCACAAACGCAAACTCGGGGGCTGCAGCATTTTTTAGATTTCTGAGGCGTTTCTGCCTCAATGTAAAGTATAGGAAAGTGGAAAACCGCTCTGAAAAACGCTAGATCAGAGCGGTTTTCCAGGCATTTTTGTTACAGAAGCTGTTCAGTAACAGCTTTACTGTAACAATATATGAACTCTGCTACACAAAAACGCTGCAAAAAACACTAGGCATGTTTAGAAAAACTTTCTATACATGCCTAGAATCGCTCTGAAATCTGCTTCAAAAACCTCTAGTGTTTTGCAGATCTGCTAGCGGTTTTGGTGTGCACTGGGCCTGTGTCAGCGCAGGAATCTGGAAGTTTTCGGCAGACACAGCTAATATGTAAACACAGGATCTTAATGTTTTGTCTGCTTCCATGAAAGCAGGAAGTAGACGCACTGCAGATTTATTGCAGGTGTTCTGTAATCTGTAACAAATAAATGTTTTTCTTTAAGGGCCATTATGCTGTTGCTTATCTTTTAAAGCAGAGAGGATATTCTGAGTTCAAGTTCGCTTTAAAGTATGAAAAGGGCCCTAGCTTCTCATTGCACATCTCTGATATCAATCGCATTCATGTCTCATCTCATAGAGGAAATCAAATTCTACAAGCACCATTCACAGAGAGTCACTCGCACTTGTAAAATGTCACTGAAGCATTGCAAAAGTGAGTCATTGAGTGCTTCAAGAAACCCAATATTGGAAGCAGATAAACGTAGCAATCTACTGAGATTGTGTTCTTTCACATTTGGCAGACCCGTGTCTTTCTTCCAGCCAAATGCTCTTTGTTTTCTACGCTTTTCTGCAATTCTGAGATACCACATTCCCATCTAGCTGGCTGACATCTGACCCCCTGATATTCGGACCAGCGGCTCTGAGCTAACACCTTCACGTTGCTCCAGTCTGCATGAGGGTTTTCTTCCCTTCCTTACAGACTTGTCTTCCATTCTTCGGGATTAGAATTACTATCCCTTGACTGACTGGCGAAAAGGGAGGAGACCCGCTGTAGCTCCTCTATAGACGCCAGTGTCAGCAAAGAAGAGACAATAGCAGAGATATGACTGACACCTTAATTAAGTAGGATGAGGATGAAGTTTCACCTTATTGTTCTCAAATACAAAAAACTGCTTTTTTTAAGGAGCTGTTGTATGGATGGCTATTTACACAGGCTTTTGTAACTTCTGTTTGTATTGTCTCTTGTATTTCCAAACTGCACAAAAAATGTGTGCCTATAACTTTGTGAACTCATTAGAGGGTGGTCAGATGGCCTATCAATCAACCCCACCACTTTCAGGGTATCTCAATCTAGCTGCAGAATGGCTTAATATCATTATACGGTATAATTCTATCACATTTGTGGAAATGCATAAGAAACCACAGAAATAGTGATGGTCATGTCTAGGAGAACTCATGGAGAAGCATGTGATTTGTTTTATCAGCTGATAGATTTGCAAAGCTCTGATTTGCTGTGGTCCTATCCTGCTTTAGCACATCATTATGACTAGAAAATTAGAGACAGAAAACTTGTAACCAAGTCCAACAAAGTGTGCGACCAACTCCACGACATGACTGACAGCACAGCCAAGTGTCTACACGACTTGTATTTTCCATGCACCAACCAACTGAACAACTGGCAAATCAGAGACTTAAATATCTATTACATAACCAAACTGATCACATGCTTCTCCATGAGTTCTCCCAGATATGACCATCACTAACAGAATATCTTAACGTACACAACAGGAAAGCTGGTGGGAAATTCAAATAGGCCAATGCCAGGGTGCTCAGGCAGTGTGTATGGGGGAACTGATTGCAGAGCATGGGATGGAATGCTGTAATCAAGAAGAGCTTTGAACACATTGTGCAAATAGGTAAAGGGCCAGCATTACAAAATGTTTACCTATTTGACTGGGTGAAGGGGGAGATTTGGTCACCCACTTGCTAAAGGCGCGTACACACGCCATACTTCCGCACACGGCGGCTCCGCCAGACCCTCCCGCTGGGCGGACGTTCTGCCGACAGCGCGTACACACGTGCTACTGTCGGCAGAACGTCCGCCCAGCGGGAGGGTCTAGCGGACCAGTCGTGTGCGGAAGTATGGGGTGTGTACGAGTCTTTAGAAGGCAAACATAGCGCCATAAACCTCCATAATACAATTTTAATAAACAATAGGACAAAGTTCCTTTTTTTCCCACCCACTGAGGTATACAGCAATTTAGGGCAAGGTGTAAATCTCAGTTTAAAAAGTGACCCCTAAACATTGCAGAGCCTACTTATCCCTGGCATTACAGGTTTCCTTCAGCCAGATACAGGCTTTCAAATGGGTGGGAGATTCAGAAAGGTTAACTTGACTAGTGAACCAAATAGACATTAAAAACATTGCAGGGTGCATTTCAATAGTGCGCTTGTTAATTTGAGAGTTGGGTAAGGCCAATAGTTAGAATATCAGTAAAGTGCTGTTGCCAGTATTCTACTACTGATCGCTGGTAATTCACTGGGGTTTTTCAATATCTTCTGTCTTACCTTACCCCGTGGCCTCTCACAGTCATCAAACCCAACCTTTTAACCCTAGCCCTCCAAAAATGTGCCTGACCTCTAACTCTGATACTCACCTGAGGTCATCTTCATTTTCAGTTGTTTTTTGGGTGCAAGGGCTGACTACAGAACATCAGTTGGGTGGCATTTGCATATATTATGCGGACACTAAAATAAAAAATCTAGCACCCAAAACGGCATTTCCATTAAAGAAGAACAATAACGACATATATAGTAGAATGCAGTAAGGAAACCCACATTTATGTTAAATATCCTGGTTTCAGCAACAGAAGCACTTACTATAGCTATATAGTGCTGTATATTGAATGTGGCCCCACCCTCCTAGTGACGTCTATTCTAGGCTAATTGAATCCCCCCACCCCCGAGCATCCTGGACACATCCCCCTGAGCATTCCGCAGAGATAACCTGCCAGTACTAAAGATGTTGCTGCCAGTGATACATTTCAAAAAGTACATCAAGGAGGGGAATGGGCAAACGCTGACTAAATAATGAATATATATAAAGAAAAAAAATAAGCAATCTAACTTTATTATGTTATAGTACGATTACAGTTCCTCTGTAAGTAGACATTGACTCTCAAAAAATAGGCATACTATTCTGACACCTTTTTTTTTTAGTAACTGAACCAGTCAGATTTGGTGCAAATTTGAATTTTGGAAAAATATTTTGTTAGATAAGATTCAAAGTTACATAGTATAGTTACATAGTTTGGCTTGAACACCACCCTGAACCCACATATATCCCAGTTGATCCAGGAGTGGTGACAAACCTTACAAGGCCTGGGCCAATTAGCCATCATAGATTCTTTGCTTGTACAAAATGTGGACATAAGATAACAGCTGGTCCGCAAACTTCCAATTCCTTCATTTATTTTTCTCTTACAGAAGATGTATTTTTCTTTTTTACAGCTTAACAGAGGAACTCGAGTTTAATGGCCATGAAAACGACAGAGTAAGACTACTTGAAACTCAATATTTAATCATCAAGAACCCCTAAACTTTCTAACTTAGACAAGTGGTACTTTCAAGCCTCAGCGCTTTTATAAGGCTTTACAATGTGGACACTCTTCTTCTGTGACACAGGAAGCTCTGCGACAGAGCTGTCCCAGTTTATTCAAAACTTATCGCTGGATATTAGTGTTACATGTTGTGTCAGGTCAAAGCGTGTGATCTTCGCTGCTGAAAAATCAGTCAAAGAGGCCTTTCTTTCAAAGGAGAGATCAATTAAATGGCACGCTAAATGAATCAACTGAGACGAGCTGCAATTTTTTTGTATGGTCCATTTCACAGCAAAAAGCTAGCACATTGCTTTCGCTCTGTCCTGCGCTCCCCCTCAAAATGAGTATTTGAAAAAAGTGGAATACAAGGCTGACATCAGCCACTTCCTAATGTATACTGAGAAACCACTGCAATCAAAAAATACTCTCCCAAGTGGCAGCCGGCCCCTGGAGCACTGTCTGGCCAATTCTGAATTTTTCTATACCTGAAAGTTGTTGTCAACAGAAATACAAAACCTGTGATTGGCTGAGGCAGATGTAAACAAAGGCATCAGTCAGATATAATACTGAATCAGAGTACTGCATTGTGCCTTTGGATAATGATTGCAAATTTTCAAAGGGACTAATAGATTATGAGGCAGCACACCTTTAAGCTGGGTACACACACTGCAATTTCCCGTCCAATCGACAAGTAATCTTACAGGAAGTTGTATCCTCTGTACATGTTCAAACTGCTCCCAATCGATAAAGGAATAGATTTTACGATAACTTTTGCAAAATCGATCACTTTATTGATCAGAAACAGATTGGAAATAATCATCCGATTCCCGACGATCGGTACGAAAGTTGCACCCTGTGTTGCCAGCATTACAGATACGGATGATTAATAAGAAGAATATTTCCGAGTTCATGCAGGATTAAGTACATTTTTATGCACATGTATGCAGCTTGAAAATGGACCAATCAATGTAAACCTTGGTGGGACTTAATTGGTCCATTTTCAAGCTGCTTAAATATTTACATAATCAACCATTAACTCGGAAATATTTGCATCTCAGTGATCATCTCTAAGGCCTGGTGCACACCAAAAACCGCTAGCAGATCCGCAAAATGCTAGCAGATTTTGAAACGCTTTTTCTTCTTTTTCTGTAGCGTTTCAGCTAGCGTTTTGCGGTTTTGTGTAGCGGTTTTGGTGTAGTAGATTTCCTGTATTGTTACAGTAAAGCTGTTACTGAACAGCTACTGTAACAAAAACCGCCTGGCAAACCGCTCTGAAGTGCCGTTTTTCAGAGCGGTTTGCGTTTTTCCTATACTTAACATTGAGGCAGAAACGCATCCGCAATCCAAAATCTGCTGCAGCCCGGGAGTATGCGTTTCTGCAAAACGCCTCCCGCTCTGGTGTGCACCAGCCCATTGAAATACATTACCCTAGCGGATCCGCACCCGCAGGAGGATCGCAAACCGCAGCGGAAACGCTCTGGTGTGCACTAGGCCTAATTGCAGACTGCAAATAGAATAGATGCAATTTTCATAAAAAAACAAAAACTGCCTCTGAAATAACAAAATTATAGAGACAGCCATGAATAAGCAAGGTGATCTGACTAGAGCACCATCCAGGTGTCCTAGAGGCATTACAGCTCCATGCAGTAAGGTGATAAGAAAGCAAAGCTCACAGCAGGCCCGTGGCTGTCAGAACTACCGGTATATAGAAGCTGAGGGAAATCTAAGTACATATGGTAGATGTAAATCCATACACACAAAACAGCGACATCAACCAAACGATGTTGGCTGGTAAAAATAAAAAGGTTGTTTAAACAATGTAGAACACACACATACACACACATCAATATTCCAAACAATTATGTTATTTGAATGCTGTGTGACATTGCACAAAGCACATTCACACATGCTCTAAAACTAGTACAATAAATTTCATTTGTAAATGGTACACACTGTCAGACTACACAATACTTACTCCAGTGTTCTCCCCAGGCTCTTTTAGCCGGGTGCTCCACCCAGCTAAATTTGGTGAACACCCAGCTGTCATAAGCTCGCCTTCTCATCCTACTCCGAGGCGGGTCAGATGATTTTGGCCCCCGACGCTGAGGCTGTGCACCGTCATAGCAGCAATGCGATGCTGCACACCCCGTGTAATGGTAATTCAGGGCTCTGGCGGTTGTCAGACCCCCAATTACACCTCCCTCCAAGTTGCTACAACTCGGAGAGGGAATAGTATTTAAAAATAGAGCTTAGCGGCAGCAGGGAGATCCGCCATCATTCAGCTCACCCTGCACCGAACTGCCCATTGCCGTAATGATATGCCCCCCTCCAATGCTGTAAGCAGAGTTGTGTTGGCTTTGCCTTCTTCTGTCTCGCTCCACCCAGCTACTGTTTCATGCCACCCTGTGGGCAAAGATTTCTGGGAAAAACGCTAATAGTCAGAATCTATCAAATTGTTTGATTGACTTGAATATGTAATATCAATCATTTGTCATTGTCGTGTAATGCTTTTTCATTACATTTTTCACACCTTTTGTCGTCCGAAGATATTAGATATTTCAAACGTCTTCCATCTAACCTATGTATAAGGCTTGGGCCAGAGTCTAAAGCCTAGTACTCATGTACAAGGACTATCACCCCGGCAGGGATCAGAGCTTCATACTTTGGCCAACTGTTTGGGGCAGAGTTCTGTACAGACGCATTGCTACCATTCAGGGTAGCAACGTATTTTGTTGCTGTGAAGGATGGCTAATGGCGCTATGTGGGGCAAGTAGGAAAACAATGTCCTTGGGTAAGATGCTGGCCAATGCATTGATGGGAATCAGGGGCCACTGTACGTAGACTGCACACAAGCTATATTACCAGCAGAGGCAGCCCCAACAGGCCACCTCTGCCGAGAGCCATCTAGCGCTGTACAGACATTAAACTTAGCCGGATGGGACAATTGTTCTAATCATTTTTTCACAAACTCTGCACACTTAGCTTTCTGATATGAGAATGAGATAAAGTGAGGGCGAGGGCCTGTTTCCTATGCGGAAACCGCACGGCAACGCAAAAAAACCTGTAACCAATTCACGTCAATGGAGTCGTTTCCATTGACGCAAATTGAGCTATGCGATCCGCCATGATGCAATGCGGGGGAATTTATGGATAGCATGCTGCAGTTTGCCACAGCATGCATCCAATTTCCCATAGCCGCCAATGGGAAGCCGCATCCCGTTGTACGGAGGGCAAAAGGAAGTACCTACGGGGGGATGCGAGGCGAGGCGCGATCGCCTCTCATCCACAACGCTAGTGGAAACAGGCCTCAAAAGACACACCTCCAACATCCTCCCAAAAACCATCCCCAGTCGTGCAATTCAGGAAAATTCATGAATATAAGACACTTCGCTAGTTGTATCTAGTGTATCACTATTCCATTACTAATAGCAGCATTTGAAAATAAAGCCTCAGAAGCTAGACAAAATTTAGCACAATATGGATGTTTTTACTAGATAAATACATTTACACACCTGTACATTAGAAAAAAGGGAAGCGGGTGCAAAAAAGAGGGCTGGGGGAATATGGTTACCAAAGAGGAATTTCCCTCCAAATCAGGAAGAGCTGGGAACAAACAGCAGAAATAGTTCATGCACAATCAGCTCAGCCAGTGGCATATACTGTTCTATGGAGAGGGGTGGGGTAGAAAAAGCAGGAAGGCCCAAAACAAAACACCATGGCTGACTGCTGTCTGGTCATGCCACATTGGGCTCTATTCACAAAACCATGTGCGGTAACTTTTTTGGGTGAAAAATTACCTCCAGTGATAATTCACTAAAAATGTACCAAGTGTGATAAATGTTTAATAAAAGTGCGGTAAAACAGGTGATAAAACGGTCAGTAATATGTACGGAAATAAAGCTTTTTTGACCACTGTAGGGCAGCCCATATACTTGCCACCCATTACACAGAGACAACCCAGGAAAGCCTGTCACATTTAAAGTGGGACCTCAACTCTTGCACAGGACAGAAGGAAAACATATATAAATGCACCCCGTATGTATATCACTTAGCCTGTCTAATTCCCCCTCATCTGTGAATAATTACAACTGTAATTTGAGCTCTCAGCTGTGCCAGCTGGCTGCCTCAGCAGAGCAGCTAATGTGTAAACACAGAATGTTAACCCTATGTCTGCTTCCATGAATGCAGGAAGTACACACGCTATAGATTTTTTGTTAGATTTGTATCAGCTGTAACAAAAAAATTTTTTCTTTAAAGGTTATTATGCTGTTGCTTATCTTTTAGAGCAGAGATGAATTTCCTCCTCAGCATCTATAAAATCATCTAAAAGACTGTACGAGGTCTGAAAGTGCGCCTTGAGATTAGACACACTAGTCTTTTCTGCCTTCTATGTAAAATTGACAAACTCGAGCAAACAAAGCTCAAAAGGCTCCATCCTGAAGGCCAAAAGCAGAGAAGTGATAATTATCACCTACCATTTGTAGATGATAAAAAAAATCCTTAACACCAACTTTTCAATTGAGAATCTCAAATTGTAGATACATTTTGAGGTAATTACCACACTTACCGCATGAGGTAATTTAGAGAGGAAAAAAAATGGTGAATTTGAAAATGGAGATATTTTGGTCGGTGTTTATCACTACCTAATTTAACTCGTGTGGTAACTCATTGAGAATAGAGCCCATTGTAGAAGCACAAAAGATGTGGAAGCCTGGATAGACAATAAATGGACTGCCAAAGTGATCATGAAGACTGTGATTGGCTGTCAAAAGTTTACAAAGCTTAACAAGGGATACTACTTGGAAAAGTGACACACTATAGTTCAGCCTCCCACCACATACTGTGGCAAAGTGGCATTTATGAGCAATGCACGATATTTTGCAGATTCCATTGTCTGCCCTTTTCACTACGAATTGAGCATACCTCGCTGTCTGCATCTTGTATGGCTCTTGAGAGGAAAGGGCAATTTTACTGGACAGAACTCCTCCCCCTATCACATGATCACCCACACAGGACATCATCTGAGAGGAAATGGGAGGAAACAGGAACCTATCTCTTCCTGTAACCACAGATCACATGACCTTCCCTCGTAGTTACCCAGAGCATTTTACAGTTGCTGAATGAAGCTTTAATTTACTTGGGCAGCTGATCCAATATGGCTCCACCTTTCTTTGCATTTGTCTTTATAAATTGCCCTACTCATAGCAGTGAAAAGCCACAGAAGTGGTGTTATCTTCATGAACTTCCAACTGCTGTGATAATTCGGGTTATAGAGTCAGGGTAGAGGATTCTGGGATGAGATTGTTTGCAGCGGTTTTGGTGATTGTTTTATGAGCTTGTGGTGGGTTTTAGTCTCGTATTGGCAGAAGTCCTAGAAGGAGGTTTGAGGCGATAAGCAGTGCACCTCGTAAAAACCCACATCGCTGCAACGCGAGACACAAATACAGACAGGACCGCTTTATCGGATTCAATTAATTTCCCTGTGATTAAGTGGAGAAAAAGTCAAAACAAGTTTTTGGGTTATTAATATTTAATGGAATAGGAAACAGATAAATTTGACTTTTATTTGCTGAGAGACAAGACTGTGTTGATAGTATTTACAAAGGAAAGTTTTAGAACCACCACTTAGGATTATATTGTACATACCATGCCATACCGTATAAGCCAACACATTTCAAAGTGCCTAAGGTAAGCAAACCAGCATACAGCAGAGTCACTGTAGTAACATTGTTTAAAGTGAACTTGAACCAAGTAAAATTATTTAAAATAAACACATGATGTACCTGCAAATAAATATTACATACTTACCAGTCATTTCCTCTTAGAAGCTCAGCATTTTCTTCTTACAACGATTGCTTCCATTTCTGACAAGATTTCTGACTAATATATTTCAATTACTGTTAGTTATAACTGAAAGGACAACTGATGAGCAAGGTAATGTTCATGTTTCCCTATGGCCCAAGTGAGTAATATTACAGTTGAATAATGTGCTCACCAGGAAGTGGTTATGGGATAATGGCCATTTTCAAAATAGAGGACAGAGAATTCCATTGATCACAGTGGACAAACGGGATGCAGGAGAGAAGAAAGAGATTGAGGAGTAGACTACGTGGGAGGTAAGTATGACCTGTGTATGTTAATTTTGACTTTTAATTTTCAGTTCAGGTTTGCAACTGTTACAACTGTTTTAAACTGTTTGTAGATACTGAAAGAGGAACTGTCGCGAAAATCTTAAAATTTAAACCACATACAAATAAGAAGTACATTTCTCCCAGAGTACAATGAGCCAGAAATTACCTTTCTCCTATGTTGCTGTCACATACAGTAAGTAGTAGAAATCTGACATTACCGACAGATGTTGGGCTAGTCCATCTCTTCATGGGGGATTCTCAGCATGGCCCTTATTCTTTATAAAGACATTCCCTTAAAATGATTAATACAAAGATGCTGGCCAGCCTCCCTGCTCGCTGCACACTTTTTTGGCAGTTGGACGGAGCAATTGCCATTCACTAAGTGCTTTTTAAAATAAAGAAAACCCTGAGAACCCCCCTATGCAGGGATGGTCGTAGTCAGCCAACTTCGCTACGCTGGAACTACGTGTAGTTTTACGCAATTACGCTTCGCCAAACTACGGCTTCAAAATCAATTATTTGCTTTGTATGCATTTGGTAGAATACGCGGTAAAATACGCAATTACGCCTAGTGTGAAGCGTAGTGTATGCGGATGCTTATGCCCGTATGCAGAAAATTTTACACATTAATTTCTCTTTAAATGCTTATATCGGGAACTCTTCTATGCGGCACATTCCCCTTTCCAATGCGTACATTTGTAAGCATACAATCGCATGCGGAAAAAAAACGCATTCGTAGTTAACTACGCAATACACATGTTAACTACGCATAGTGGGCGTAAGCTACGCATAGTGGTACTTCGCTACGCGTAAATTCGTAAGCGTACTTTTAAAACTTCACCTACGAACTACGATGCGTAAATTCGCACTGGCGTAGTTTCTGCTCATCCCTGCCCCTATGAAAAGATGGGCAAGTCCAAAATCTGTCAGTAATGTCAGATTTCTACTACCTACTGTAAGTGACAGCAAAGTAGGAGAAAAGTAATGCATGGCTCATTTTACTTTTTTTTTTACTCTGGGAAAAATGTACTTCCTATTTGTATGCGTTTTAAATGTTAAGATTTTCGTGACAGTTTCTCTTTAACGTAAAGGCATTTTGGAACGTAGTTGCTGAAGAGCTGAGTGACTACTATCTGGGGTGCTGCTTTCTGTGCCCTTGATTGAGGTCACTGCTCCGCCCCTCACTGTTCCATTCAGTATGTGGTGCCCCTCCCTCCTGCTGCTATCCCTCCTGTGGTGTCCTGCTGCTATTTAGTTTAGTACAGTAAAATGAATTGCAAACTCAGGACCTGACCAACACTTCTTTCAATGTTAACAAAATGTTGAGATTTTAATTGGTAAAACCAAAAATGTTGCCACTATGGTGACTTTGCTATATGAACAGCTTACTTTGAAGTAAATCTATCAATTTGGTGATGGTACAAAAACTGATGGATAAGAGTGTTACACTAGTAACCTTAGCCCGTTTAAAAACGGGCTAGGTCAGTCTGTGCTCCTCCAGGCGCGCATGCACACGCATGCCCCGCCGCTCGTGCACGCGCCCGCCTGGCCCCGTCCTCCCTCCGCTCTACACAGTCTCTGCTTCCCTGCCTGCATGGACACACACATACACAGGAAGTCAGGCACAGGGACGCAGAGACACTTGCATATTATTATAGAGGTTATTAAACTGATCCCAAAAGCTCCTAGAAGATGCAACTATTTACATTATTATACTTATTGTGCAATCACTTCTTCCTGACCAATTTCTGATTAGAGAGTGATTATTTATCAAACAAATCCATATGATAGTGCACATGATTTGAAAATCAGTGGGGGAGAGAACAACGGAATTTGGACCACCGAGGTTCTCCCTTTAACAGATTTTAGTCAGTTTATGGATCAAAAGAGGAGGACAGGCCCAGAGCTTGGAGCGGAGGAGCCATGATTGCACAGTACTTTATCAAGTAGTACTGTACATTCGGTACAGTGGTTTCATCAGTATTTGTACTTGATTAGATTTCTGATGCAGATCGAGCAGGGCAAGTTGGTATATGAATCAGTATTACCTTATTGAATTTCTGGTCAGGTAGTGATCAATCACTCGCAGGAACGGATCAATATGGACCCATGCATGACCATCTTAACACTTTAGATACCTACCTCAGTAGAGGGAAGCTTCTGGATAATTCCTTGTCCCTACCAATACAGCGCTTGGAACCTTCAAAGATACTCGGTAGTGGGAAGGCCCTGAATGGTTCAGAGGATTCCCAGATGCTCCTACATTCCTCCGATACAGCACATGGACCCTCTATACCTATGTGACACAGAGATGTGGATGAGCACATCTGGACTGGGCATGAGCCAGTAAGTTCCATGAATGCCCAGTAGAATGTAGCGCTCATGCATGGAAAAAAAGAATCTTGCTTGTGCATTCCAGTACCTGGGCTGGAGCGGTGGGCTGCAGCAGGATCCAAGAAGCATATGGGCCATCCAGAGGCTTTGAATTACTGTGGTAATAATAATATATATATATATATATATATATATATATATATATATATATATATATATATATATATAACCCAATTTAGATGTACTTGAGGCCCCTTTTACACTAGGCCTGTTTCATTGCATTGTGTTACCCTTTCTGCATACAGGGTAACACAACAGCAAGGAAATTCTATGCGGCCGAGTACACTTGCCCCATCGCGTCGCGCCGTAAGTTTCCTATCGGCCGCAAAGTCAACAGCATGTTACCAAGAGACTTCCGCAGAGACAACGGCAGAATACATAGAAGTTAAAGGGCGACACCGAAATTTTACATTCATTGGTGGCGGCAGTGTGGCGCGCATGATTGGAAGGACACAATTATGCCGGGGAGGCCGGGAATCCCAGTGGTGTACTTCCTGTTTAGCAGGGAGTACATCACTGGGTGAGGGGTAGCAATGACCAGTGGGGGGCATGCAAGGGGTTGCACTATGCATATGACCCTGTTGGCACACTCTGCGCCAGGGTCATATGAATGACGATTGTTGTGGTGCGATGCAATGGAGGCGAAGCATCGCACCGCAAACGCACTGGCCAGGTATAAAACAGGCCTAAGGGTAACAGTTCTTGTACAAATATAGGCACAATAACAAATACTTAACATGGTGCGATGACTGTGCAGACAGACATAAAAAGCACCTTATTTTTAGCTGCTGCGCATGTTGCTGACTGACTATCAAGATGGCAGCGCTCATGTATGCAAGAAACCGGGAAAAATAAATCAGCCCCGGAAAAAAGTAATTGCGAAAACATATTGTTGCAAGCTTGTCTTTTACTTCAAGGTACAAAGAATGAAATGAGATGAAAGAATCAGATTTCTGAAGTATAAATGGGCTGAGAAACGGCTTACTTTAACCTTTCCCTTTGATTCTATCCTACAAAAAGAAATACACCAATCTAGCTGAGGGAAAGAAGGATGCGGCAAACCCAGCATGCTCCATGCCACAGTCAGCGAGGCCTGGCTCTGTCACTGCATGACATGCATGCAGACATGACACACACAGCATGCTCTGGTAGTAGGGACATGGCTGAGGATTAGCTGGAGCCTGCAAGGCCAGAACGGATTAGCACAGAGAACTCGTTATCCTGGTTACCAGAATATATTAACAAATTAAAACATCAGAGGATTTCTGAGCAGGCCGCATGAGCTCAGCAATAAAAGGACATGGGGAAAGTGGGGCAGCGCTGCAATGATAAGTGTAACATATTAGATTGTGTATTAAGAGCAGGATGAAGCCAGAGGGAGGGGCTTCATAATACTCTGCATGCTGAAAGATGATTTGGAAAAGCTCTGTATGTCTTCCAAGCTATTTCCCTCACAAAGAGGAGGGAGACAGTTACTGATTCTGAATCCTTTTTCACCTGCCTGAACTGGTGCTGATTAATTAAAGCACTGTAAAAAATTGCACCGAATGCATAACTACTGCCCAGCCAATTTGCGATGCAAAGTTATGCAAATTTACAACCTGTTATAATTTTCTAAAACTGCCCAAAATCCCTGATTTTACTCTAGCATGAATCTGCAATGGCAGCAACACTGTTCTGTGCACATCTTTAAAGGACAACTCAAGTGAGAAGAATATGGAGGCTGCCATATTTCCTTTCAAACAATGCCAGTTCCCTGGCAGCCCTGTGGATCTATTTGGCTGCAGTAGTGTCTGAATAACACCAGAAACAAGCATGCAGGTAGCCTTGTCTGACAATAATGTCAGAAACATCAGATCTGCATATGCTTGTTCAGGGTCTATGGCTAAAAGTATTAAGGCTCATACACACATCAGACTATAGTCTTTGGAAAATGAAAGATCACAGACCAACCTTACCACCCTTCATGTAGTATGAGAGCCATACTCTACACAGTCTTTTCTATGGAGCTGAACTCCCCATCAGAAAAAAATCTTTGCAAGATGCTGCACAGAAACATGCTGCACACACTCAAAAGATCTGTAGCTGCAAAAGATCTGTTCCTGCCAAAAATCCATCCTTGCAAATTGCAATGATAGTCTATGAGATCTGCAGATCATCATACAGGCCTGGTGCACACCAAAAACCGCTAGCAGATCCGCAAAATGCTAGCAGATTTTGAAACGCTTTTTCTTATTTTTCTGCAGCGTTTCAGCTAGCGTTTTGCGGTTTTGTGTAGCGGTTTTAGTATAGTAGATTTCATGTATTGTTACAGTAAAGCTGTTACTGAACAGCTACTGTAACAAAAAACGCCTGGCAAACCGCTCTGAAGTGCCGTTTTTCAGAGCGGTTTGCGGTTTTCCTATACTTAACATTGAGGCAGAAACGCCTCCGCAATCCAAAATCTGCAGCAGCCCGGGAGTATGCGTTTCTGCAAAACGCCTCCCGCTCTGGTGTGCACCAGCCCATTGAAATACATTACCCTAGCGGATCCGCACCCGCAAGCAGATCGCAAACCGCAGCGGAAACGCTCCGGTGTGCACTAGGCCACACACATGATTTAACTGACATTCATCTGCAGATCAAGCAATCATCCGCAGATCTGAAAATCCATCCTGGTGGATATCATCTGCAGATGAATGTCAGTTAAATCATGTGTGTATGATGATCTGCAGATCTCATAGACTATCATTGCAATTTGCAGGAATGGATTTTTGGCAGGAACAGATCTTTTGCAGCTACAGATCCTTTGAGTGTGTGCAGCATGTTTCTGTGCAGCATCTTGCAAAGATTTTTTTCTGATGGGGAGTTCAGCTCCATAGAATAGACTGTGTAGAGTATGGCTCTCATACTACATGGAAGGGGGTAAGATTGGTCTGTGATCTTTCATTTTCAAAAGACTATGGTCTGATGTGTGTATGTGGCCTTAGAGGCTGAGGATCAGCAGGATAGCCAGGCAACTGGTATTGCTTAAAAGGAAATAAATATTGCAGTCTCTCTTTGTTGTTTGTTTCACACACCTGCTTATTTCAGGTGTGTGATTTAGACATTGGTGCAGTCAAAGAGATTAGCAGGACAGCCAGGCAACTGGTATTGTTTAAAAGGACATACAGCCTGCTTTGTGCAAACCTTCCACTGATGCCAACAGGACTAACAAATAAGTACGGTGACCAGACGTCCCGCTTTAGCTGGGACACGTCCTGGGTTCGGATTCCCCTGTCCCAGGCTGCGCTATGTCCCGGCCGCAAGACTCTGGCCACCATGTGGAAGGGCGCTCGGCCGAAGCTTGCCTCCTGTCCCCCCACCAATAGAGCATCCGCTTGAGCTCCGCCCCGCCACCTGCTCTGCCCACCCTCCCTGAAGCCGGGTATATGCGCCGCATACTTCCGGTTCTGCGTTCCACATGGACTGCAGGAACCGGAAGTAAGAATGGCGCATGACTCCCAGCAAAGCGAAGACTCTCCTCGCCCACCTGCTTTTACCCCCGCTCCCTGCTCACCTGGCTGCTTTTACCCTCGCTCCCTGCCCGCCTGGCTACTATGCCCAGGTACCTACGGGGGCAACTACCTACGCCTAGCTACCTATGGGGGAACCTACCTACGCCTAGCTACCTATGGGGGTACCTACCTACGTCTAGCTACCTACGGGGGCACCTACCTACGCCTAGCTACCTATGGGGGCACCTACCTATGCTATGCCTAGCTGCCTATACTGGGACACCTACTTATGCCTAGCTACCTATGGGGGCACCTACTTACACCTAGCTACCTATGGGGGCACCTACCTACGCCTAGCTATCTACCGGGGCACCTACCTACACCTAGCTGCCTATACTGGGATACCTATCTACGCCTAGCTAACTATGGGGGCACCTACCTACGCCTAGTTACCTATGGGGGCACCTATCTACACCTAGCTGCTTAAACTAGGACACCTACCTATGCCTAGCTACCTACGGGGGCATCTACCTACGCCTAGCTACCTATACTGGGACACCTACCTAGTACCCTCCTCCCCACTTAGTTTCTGTCACCCTCCACTACACCCCATTAGTATCACCCACCTCCCAACCCAGTCAGTGTCGCCCTCTTCCCACCCAGTGCTATCCTCCTCCCCACCTAGTGTCATCCTCCTCCCCTTCCAGTCAATGTCACCCTCCTTCCACCCAGTGTCACCCTCTCAGCCGCATCCAGTGTCACTCTCCCACCCTACTGAGCAGCTCCATCCCGCCAGCACCCAGTGGGGCAGAACATTTAATTAAATGTCTAAGGTAACATTTGCTGCATTTTTATATGTGTATTTTTCATGTGTAGGGGATAATGCTTACTGAATTTTAACATGTGTGGGAGTTACCGGTAATATTTGCCTAATTTCCGATTTGCTGCATTTCATATGTCAAAAGTAACGTTTGCCGCATTTCATGTGTTAGGGACATTATTTGCTGCATTGATTTGTCGTTAGTAGGGGTTGTTGCATTTCATGTTCTTGCATTTGATGTGTCAGAGGTAACGGTTGTTGCAGTTTATGTGTCAGAGGTAACGGTTGCTGCATTTATTACTTGATGGTCATAGTTGGCTACATTTTCTGCTTTGGGATTATTGTTGCAGCATTTGACATTCTGTTGTCGTCTCATGATTACTAAATGGTATGCTAATACATAGCATCAGTTTCTGCTGATTTATCATCTGCACATCCATGATGCAAATCTTCTGTCTCACCACATCATGGCGGAAACACTGCTTCCTTATGTGTTTGTGGAATGATGTCTAATTATCCTTAGGCTCCCTGCACACTGCATGCGATGCAGTGATTCCGATTTTTTTTATCGTTACTGCATACTGTGTTTTTTCTACGTTTTTCTGTTGATAGCATTCAGGGAAAATTGGAATCGCAAATCGGATTTGCAGTGTGCAGGGAGCCTTAGAATCCCTTTGCCTAACTGTTGTGGGAGGAAACTCTGACCTGCCGCCTCACTGTTATGTGTTACATTAGTTAGCCCCGCCCACATGACATCATGACCACACCCATTTTTTTTGCCCTGACGTAACTTAGCACCTATACTGCCCCGTAGTATGTTATTCCAATGACAGGTGCACTTTCACATTAGGCACCAGTAAATATTGTAATGATTAAATACACCAACCTGCATTATTTCCCAGATCAGTATCGGTCCTTATCCACCACTGGCCTCTGTGCGCAGTGACAGAATTACACAGCCAGATGTGGGCTATTATCCTCTCTCCTATCAGCAGCTACAGGCCAGAACCTTCACACTGTACTGCTGATCCTCTTCCCAAATACTGATGGGGTGGACTGTGCTGCCATTTAACGCATGCGTCTTTCATTGAAGAATGGGACATTCATAATTCATGTAAAGCACAGATACAAAGCAGCTCAATCCATGGAATGTTATTTAAAATGGACCTGCCAAAATGACTGCAGAGCCTAAAATCATCATTGCCTTGGGAGGTTCTGTAAGCTGAAGCTTTCAAGAGCCATTACGCTAATCTTAAATACCCTCACACCAGCTATTTCCAGCCAAACTAATCACATGCTTCCTATTCAGCCAATCATTTCTGTTTCTTTTCAGTAATACACCCTGAATAATGACCACATCTGTGCCCAGGCCAGGTAGGCTACAGTTTAGGGCAGAACACCTCCCAGGGGCAGCATCTGGCTGCTACGAATTCATTTTTACAGCTCATTCAAGCCTACCTATAGCCTATTTCTTTTTTAATTTGTTATGTTATTCAATAAAAGGATAACAACAATAAAAATGACTTCAGTTATACATCTCGTACAAAATAGATTATGCTATAGAGAGAAGAAAAATGGTCAATATTCTGTTACAGAAATGGCACTGGAACTGGCAGGGACGGATTTACCTTAAGGCACTGTAGGCACGTGCCTAAAGGCGCCTGATGTTAGAAGGCGGCTCACTCCCCTCCCCAAGTGCCTCCCTCCGCATGCAGAGTCCTGATGTGAGTGTAAAAGAGAGGTTACTTACCCTGTTTTTGGCATTCCACTGACAAGATCTCCCTTCAGTCAGGGGCACCTCTAGCTACTTAATACTGAGATTCCTTTATCTAATACTTGGAGCACCTCTAGATACTTAATATTGAGGGTACTTCTGGCAGCCTAATACTAAGGGGCACCTATAGCTACCATATCTATGAAGGGCAAGGGAAGTAGGGGAGGAGTGACACTTGCGGTGCAGTTTGCTCGGGGTTTGTAGGTTCATGGAAGGCAAAGTCTAAGGTGCCAGGACATATGTTCCTGTAGGCTCCTGTGAGGTGAATTCAGGCCTTGGAACTGGTATACAGCATTATGAATATTCCGTGAGCTGTGTTATAAATCAGCATACACATATTGCAAGAGGATATGGTCATATAGTCAATTGAACAATTACATACATTTGAAATTTAAACAAAACTCAGTTGAGCAACAAGCGCATTTGCCAAACCAGGTAAAGGGGTGGTTGGCCCACGATGCCAAGTGACGCATTTGCGTCAGGCGGCATGGGACCTGGGGCGGCATTCCGTTCGCCCCCCCCCCCCACCCCACACACACACTCTCGGACCCTCCCCTGCAGCCACTGCTTGTGTTAAGCTACATACACACGGGGGACAATTGTCCCCTGTTGCACGCACGCACGCGAACAGGGAGCGACTGCTCCCTGCCGGTGGCAGCTGTCCACACGTCTCGCCAGAAAGGCAGAGACGCGGCGGAAGCTGTTTATGAATGGAGCATCCCCCGGCCGGATGCTCCATTCACTCGCGTAGGTCTCCTGTCATACTCACGCGGGACTAGCGACAGTTCCGGCGAATTTTGCTGGGCATTTGCGAACACAAAACTGTTTAAAATTGAATGACTTCAAGTATCAGGGTTCACCAATGGGATAGTTGATGTTGTTCTGGGGAGAACCATTTTAAAGAGACACTGAAGCGAAAAAAAAAATGATGTTATGATTTGTATGTGTAGCACAGCTAAGAAATAAAACATTAAGATCAGATACATCAGTGTAATTGTTTCCAGTACAGGAAGAATTGAGAAACTCCAGTTGTTATCTCTATGCAAACAAGCCATTAAGCTCTCCGACTAAAGGTGCGTACACACGTCAGATAAAAGTCTTTGGAAAATGAAAGATCACAGACCAATTTTACCCCCTTTCATGTAGTATGAGAGCCATACCTACACAGCCTCTTCTATGGAGCTGAACTCCCCATCAGACAGAAATCTTTGCAAGATGCTGCACACAAAGATGCTGTACACATGCAACAGATCAGTATCTGCAAAAGATCTGTTCCTGCAAAAGATCCATTCCTGCAAAATGCATTCATAGTCTATGATATCTGCAGATCCCATACACACCTTGTTTAATGGACATTCATCTGCAGATCAGACAATTATCTGCCGATCTGAAGATCCAACCTGGTGGATCTAATCTACAGATAATTGTCTGTTAAACAAGGTGTGTATGAGATCTGCAGATATCATAGACTATGAATGCGTTTTGCAGGAATGGATCTTTTGCAGGAACAGATCTTTTGCAGATACTGATCTGTTGCATGTGTACAGCGGTCTTTGTGTGCAGCATCTTGCAAAGATTTTATCTGATGGGGAGTTCAGCTCCATAGAAAAGACTGTGTAGAGTATGGCTCTGATACTACATGAAAGGGGGTAAAATTGGTCTGTGATCTTTCATTTTCCAAAGACTTTTATCTGACGTGTGTACCCACCTTAAGTTAGTCATGGAGAGGGCTGTTATCTGACTTTTATTATCTCAACTGTTCCTGGACTATTTACTTTTCCTCTGCTAGAGGAGAGGTCATTACTTCACAGACTGCTCTGAAAGACTCATTTTGAATGCTGAGTGTTGTGTAATCTGCACATATTATAGAATGATGCAATGTTAGAAAAAACACTATATACCTGAAAATAAAAGTATGCAAATATTTTCTTTGCTGCTAATCTTCTAGTAATTATTCATAGTACACAACCAATTCGCTATATCATATATTTTTTTTCGCTTCAGTGTCTCTTTAAGATAATTACCTTCCTAGCTAGGAGCAGTGTTTCACGCAAAAATGTGCTATGATAATGTTGTCCATTGACCTATTCCATTAATCCAAACAAGCATAGCTTGGGGTTGAAGTTCAAATGTATGACAGTTATCTTAAGGCCCGTAACCACAATGCGATTTTCCCAATGACGGGCGATACTTTGAGCGACATGGGATTATTTCCGCATTCTTGCAACGTGGGTACAGGCATGACATTGTATATAGAATTTGTTTAATCCTGTAACAACTTGTAACTATTTTTATCACATTGTCCCTCCCTACTGGCCTTGCTCAATTTTGGTTTAGTGTTGGTTTAGGTAGGTTCAAAATTAAGTCTGCCATTTATAAATGGTTAGTGTTACTGTGTCATCCTATGTCCAGGGTAAGGGGGTGCCTAAATTAAATTTTGGGAGGGGGGTGTCATTACTCTAAGCTGATTCGACTCAGTCCCAGAACTGTATTGCCATGTGCCTCCCTGGGGCTCCAGGACCTGTCTCCCCAGTATTATATAACTGAGCTGTGATGTAGCACTGCCCTTCCAGAGCCAGGAGGGAGGACGGAATGGGAGAAAACAGGCCTCAGCAGTCACATGACCACCCTTTTTCTAATTTTAGCACAAGGTAATAGCAGGGTGTGGATTAATGATCTATTTTATTTAAGTGAAGCATATGGAATAAGTACTGTATACTGTATATCTATAATAAATGAAAAACAGAAATCCATAATTTCTCTCACGCTCTCATAGTGTACAGATGGTGTTTCCGATTATTAGCAGCAATTTCTATTGACATATTTTGCCCTTGTTCCAAAACTGAGCACTCATTACCCCACCTGCGTCTTTACCCTAGACTGGTGTAATTATACAAACGGGCTTCGCAATATTATTGCCAGTATTTATTTCAATGTTTACATTCTAACAGACAAAGCAATTTGCCCTGGATATATTTCCTTCATAATTGATGGCTCTCACATACATATCCTCTCTCCCATGATGCTCTCCTGCCCATGGATTATTCATAGTCATCCCGTAAAGCGCACAGAAAGCATGGTGTGACGCAGTCTCAGCGCTGCCCCTTTAAGAGCAGTCTCCCAGCCTGTTGTGCCGTCAGACATCCCATCTAGACATGCAGCAGTGTGTGCTAGCAGGCAAGCTATGCAGATCAGTGACAGAAACAGCCTTCTGTACCACCCAGCTGCCAGTTATTATCAGAGCCAGCCTTAACCCCTTCCCTGGCAGACTGGGCACGCTACAAAACGAGAAGAAATCAGGCTGCCAACAGCTAGCAGACAACAGCACCACTCCCTAATGTCACAGACTAAATAGTCTGCAAGGATTACTCAATATACAGAATTTCTGTGTATTTACTTTCAAATGCATCTTTTTGCCATGGAATGTGGAATTTTAAGACTGGTAGTTTTTGGTGCAGAAAAACTACTGGTAATTTAAAAACATTTTAAATGTTGCAAATGTGATACTAAAATACATTTTGAAATTGCCTTCAACCACAACCTGTTTCTCTCCCAATAATGAATTTACATTTTTACTATCAATTTTGTGTCAGCTAGTAGCTTTGGGGTTAATTTAGGGGTATACTAGTGATGGTCATGTCTAGGAGAACTGATGGAGAAGCATGTGATCAGTTTGGTCAGGTGATAGATATGTAAAGGCCCGTACACATGCTCAGCCATGACTGTCGTCTGATTTTGGTCTGTTGGACGGCGATCAGGCATCTGTACGGGTGGCAAACTGGTATTGCTTAAAAGTAAATAAATATGGCAGCCTTCATATCAAATCAATGATAGCTTTATTGGCATGGCCATATCCATATCCATATCCATATCCACTCTAACCTTCCCCGGCCCGGCCTGAATCTCTAACTGCCGGGTCGGTCAGCCGATTCCTGCCTCTGCCTGCCCAGGTTCTTTATCCGTAAAGGGACTGTGGACGTTTTAGTGCACCTTATTATTACCTGACTGCCCTGCACAGCAGTGAAATGGCCAGTACGGTCCTGACCACTGCATTTCTATCTTTGTATTTGTATGCGTTTTGCGTCTGTCCTTCTCTGTCTGTCTTTACACTGCCTATGCCATGTGTACCACAAATAATTCCGATTACAGCTCTTGCTGTACTTGGCGAAATAAAACTGATTCTGATTCTCTTGCTACAGTTGTCCTTTAAAGCGGATCAGAGATGAAAAACTATCTATAACAAGTAACTTGTCTATAGATCTTCTCTAACGTTTAGATAATTTACACAGCAAATCTAGCTGCAAACAGCTTCAACAGAATATGATTATTTCTTCCTGTAATACAGTGACAGCGGCCATGTTCTGTTTGTAAAAATTACACACAGGTAAGCTGATCTGCATCTCCAGCCCTCGGCCTGTAAAAACCTAATTCCCCCTCCTCCCCTCTGCCTCTGACATTTCTGGCTAGTAACACCTCCCCCTCCTCCTGCCCAGACTGAGCTCCCATAAGCCCTTGCTACTGTCTGAATATGCCAAGGCACTCTGAAAAGCTGTGGGCGAGGCTTGTTTAGTTTATAGGGAATTAGCGTATTAAAATAAAAACAAAAAAAGTATTTGGCTTGAGGAATGCCCTATAAACTATATAAAAGGAACACAATTATGCAATAAGTAAAAGTTTATCTCCACTTTTTTAAGTCTCTGATTTGCTAGTCAAGATCATGTGCTAAAGCAGGATGTGATCAGAGCTCTGCAAATCTATTAGCTGATCAAACAAATCTCATGCTCCTCCAAGAATTTTCCTAGTCACAATCATCACTAGTAGATAAAAGTGAAACATTTAAATGGCCCAACAAACCTAAACCAGATATTTTTTTAAAAAAGTGTTCTATTAGGTGGCAATGGTTTGCACTCTTCACCTGGGTCACGTCAGAATATGATAAAAAGTTAGTGCATCAGAATTTGTTGTGCCTTTGCAGTTTCATAAGCCAACCCCATGTTGCCTCTGTCTGTGACCATTTTCTAATAAAGATTGGACTCTTTTAACGTTTAAGTTGAGCAGATTTCAAGTACAGCTTCAAAATTTTTAACTACCATTCTTACTGTGGGCGTCGCACAACTAATTTCCTAACCATTCAGCGAACCCAATATGTTCATATCAATTAGCTGAGGGATGCGGATGTTTTTTCAGCTCAGACAGAAAGATTTTAGAAAACTCCAGTCCAGCTCAGGTTTGTGGGATCACATATGTTCTTCCCTAATCTCTGACATTAGTAATGGAATCCTTATGACAAAGTAGTGTCTTTCACTGTTTACTTGCAGCAGGCTGCACAGAATCCCCATGCTTCTGCCAAACACTCCAGCCTGCCATCTGTCAGCCAGGGAATGCATTTTGGCTGCAATCTAATGCAGCCAAATGGCAGCGTTTATAGCACCATTTGTCAAGTGGTGCAGTTACCTGGAGACAAGTGTCTAGTTTTACTTTCACCCTGGAGCATTATCACATAGCTGAGCATTCACTGAGCTTTGTATTTTGATCTCTTAGTGACATGACTACGTTCTCTGCGAATATTGGCATTAAAGAGTAACTGTTAGCCCCAAAAATGAAATTTAAATCTCTATTGCAATCTTTTATTTACTATTTAAGTGAGCCAAAAAGGCAATGCAGAAGTTAAAAATCAATCTATTTTTTTTTTACTATGTAGCCTTTTCCCCAAGCTCCGGACGCAAAGCCGCATATCAGATACTGATGAGCATGCAGAGCATGCCTATGTCTGCCCGACCCCCCTCTCCCCCCCAGGACCAGGTGCCGATATATTCTCACCCCAAACAGCTGACCGCTCTGACACGGAGAGAGAGCGGGAGCACTTCCAGCGCCGCCACCGCAGAGCAGCCGCCGCCGTGCATCCCTCTTACATGTGATTCTCTCACATGTGACTCGGCGGCGGCTGCTCTGCGGTGCCCCCTCATGCTTCTGCCAGCACCGATAATGTGAACAACGGGCATGTCTAAACCACATTCAATTTAAATTTTGATCATAATACAGGTTGTAAATGCCATTGGTTTTAATAAACTTCATTTGTTTTGATGACCAAATTTCCCAACTAATCTATTAAAAATATCATGCAGTGTATATTGAGGAGAATATGAGACAATGCATTGTCTTACTTCAGGTCAGTGCACTTGTAGAGCTTTTTTGTCAATTCCTTCTCTGTTTATCAGCATGCTCCTATAGCTACTCAATGGCCAAGTGTTTCAACATGGAGACTGCAACTATGCTTTACATCTCTTCTGTCACAAGTCTACTTTTAGTTCATTACACATGCAAAAGTGGCACGGTCATAACATCCTGTTACGCAATTTATTATAAAAACAAACAATACAGTTTCCTTTTTATCATTGAGGGCCCTTTTCCACTAGCTACGTTTTGCCAAAAATACAAAACGCATGCGTTTGCGGATTCTTAAGTGCAGTCTGTTTAAAATAAGGATCTTGGGTGGCCTTTTCCACTGCTGCGTTCCGATTAAAAAAAAAACTGCAAACGCATGTCTGTGCGATTATGATGCGTTTTGTGTTTCAATGTAAAGTATAGGAACGCATGAAAAATGCACAGAAATGCATTTGCGTTTTGTATTGATTTATCCACTAGTATCTATTTTTAAAAATCAAGACAACACTTGCTAATCAGAAAAACGCAAACGCATAAAAACACATCAAAATTGGTCGCAAACGCATGCATTTGCGTTTTGCAGTGGAAAAGAACCTAATCAGGTCTGATCAGCCATTGCTAAACAAGTAAACAATAATACTAATGTACCTTTTCAACATAATTGCAATGAGAGGACCATCTCTGGTAAGATCCAATTCAAAGTATTACCAGCAAGCTGCACAAACGATGTGCCTACTACCCCCTACAGATCACTGCTTTCAAATGCTGAGATTTCACACAACACTAGTTAGCAGAGAACATCACAGAACTTTCATCCCTCACAACCAATCAGGAGTCATCCCTCCCTGGTCCAGCTGCAAAGAATTGCTGGCATCCAATTAGTTGCTAGGAGCAACAGCACATCCGTGCTCCTTGCACAATAGTCAATACAACCCACAAAGAACATTTTTCTTCTTGACAGAACAATAAAGTTTAATTTTCAGATAAGCAGTACAGCACCTGCTGTCTCTCAAGACCCAATGCGGGTTCCAGTGCAAAATCAGATTTCTCCCTGGTCTAACTGAATTTTGGCAAGAGAAAGAGGAGTCTCTGCAAGGAATGCAATTCATTAAACCTGAGCGGTCCAAATTCTAACCTGCATTGCAGAGGCAACACAAAAGGCAGACACGCTTCCTGCTAGCATTGCTTTGAACAGTTCTATTGTGCAGCTGGCATCTGGACCTGAACTCAGGCTATTGGTATCCAATGACCCTTCCTTTCTTGTTTTACAAAAGGACACCCATTCAGGAATCGGCCTCACGTAAAGCCTGAGAGATGAATTAAATAGGCAGCATTGGCCATCTGTCCTTCCTAGCTGCCTCACACTGCTTCTGTTTCAATGCATCTAACCTCCCCTCCTCCCCAAGCAGTTGGCACCAATCCACTGCACCTTAACCCTTGCCAGGCTGCTAGGACACCAACATGTGTCATCATCAAGCAAAATAGAAAATAGTAAAAAGAAAAAGCATCGCCACTTGCCTGATCCCTGGTGATAGGCAGCTAGAAATAGAATAATCCAGTTTATCTGCAGCAGAGGAAAATGGAAGAGCACAGAGGAGGTTTTTTTTTACAAACCCGTATGAGAGACAAGGAGGGACAGGCAGCGAGTTTGCTGCGGCTGGGAGAAACCGGGGAGAATGCAGAAGCCCTCTCTATTATTGGTGACACTTCCAGCACATGACAATATCCATCTGGATGGAAGCAGGGAGTGTGTGAGCTAACAGCATTACATCACAGCTCCTCTGGCCCAGCTGACTGAAGCTACCAGAGGCCGGCTACACTGGAATAACACCCAGTGCCAACAAAAGGAGGTTTTATTTATTGGCACAGGCGGTGGACGGGCCAGGAGGTAATCGATAGCAGGAGGGGAAAAAAGGATGCTGAGGATTAGTGCATACAGATACAGGATGCTTGTTGCCGTGGGATACATTTCATGACATGCATGCTTTTATAATGGGTTCTAGTGTTTTTCCAGCTGAGGGGAGGCGGGGACTAGTAAAACATACAAGAAGAGCTGGGTGTGGCTTCCATTCCTCTATTCAGTCCTGGAATGTTAGCAAAAATGAAAATGATTTAATCGCAACTCCCAGCTTGACACATTTTGATGAGATAATGATATTTTTTTAAAGGGTGGAACATTGAATGTGTGCATTTTTACAGAATGCATAAACCATATACCATATGTATTAGTCAGGCAGAGGAGCTTGCATTCTGATTCCCAGCGCAACAGGCAATGCAGGGTCTATTATGACCAGTGTGCATGCATTATTAGTATTTTTATGGCACCAACATGTTCTGTAGCGCTGTACAAAGTACAAAACAAACATTGGGGAACATACATAATTCAAAACTCCGTACAATCAGGACATCTAGCAATACTAGTACAAGCACTTATATAGTTTATTTATTTATTGTATTTATAAAGCACCAACATATTACGCAGTGCTGCATAGTTGATGTGTTATATATATACACACACATACCGGACACCGGCATATAAGTTAAAATATAGAGTTTGGGATATACTCGCCATATAAGACTACCTCTCTTCCAACGCACACCAAATAAATAAAATAACATCATATACTGGTGCTATGTATGAGCAAATACTGGTGCTGTACTGTATGTGGTACCCAGTATATAGGCGATTGACTGGTTGGATTAGTCAACTCTCCCTCTCCCTAAGCGGATTGGTCAGCTCTCGTTGTCTACCGGTCTATCAGAGCGGTATGGAAGAATAGATTGTGCTTTGCCCATAAAATACGCCTCTTTCACCCTTCTGTTCCACCCTTGTATCCAATTTACCTCCTTCTCTGCCTCTCAGATCTCGCACATGTGCACCTGCGCCGCATCACTACAGTTCTCAGCAGCAAGATCTGAGAGGTGGTAACTGGATAGGGAGTATCACCCGGCACCAATGACAACCGGTGTATAAGACGACCCCTGACTTTTCAGATGATTTTCAAGGGTTAAAAAGTAGACTTATACGCCAGAATATACTGTATATCAAACACACACACACACACACACACACACACACACACACACACACACACACACACACACACACACACACACACACACACACACACACACACACACACACACACACACACACACACACACACACACACCCCTCTACAATTCCAAGACTACCTCCCATTCTCATGTGTACAGAAGGAGTGGACTCGTGCCTGTGGCCAGCTGTCACATCATCTGCCTCACACCCAGCATGTGTGACCCTTGTGTGAACTTGAACCATTGTGCACACTGCTAACTTGGGGGTCAGGGGTCACAGGAAACGGGTGTCTTTTATAGGAGACAATAAGCACTATATGTCCTGATACAGAGCAATGCACATTGTTTGATTATTATTGAAGCCGGACTCTATGCACAGATCACAGTCATATTAATAAGTAAAATGCCTAAAGGTATTGTTGTATTGTTAAATGAGGTTTCTGTTGCTAAAATATTTTTTTTAAGTGGCCTGAAGCAGCCCAGCTGAAGGAATTAACAGCAGGACTTGGAGCCTTCAGCTATATCAAATGTTCTCCTTGAATATGAGCTTTTTTCCAGAAATGTTACTACAGAAGAAACAGATTTAAACTAACTTAGAGAATTATGTCTGCTTATTGCATGTTTGGGAATACACCAGGATTTGCAATGCATACAGTTTTCTGCATTGCACATACATCATTGTTTCATTATTTTATTACTGTACCTGGGTAGCTGGGGCTGCAATGCTGACTTTCTATGCTATTGTCAGATACTGCTCTCAAATAGTAAAATGGATTAGGTTCAGGGTAATAGATAGCCAAGGACTGTAATATAGTACAGCAAAAAACACAGACAACATATGTTCTTTGTACATTCACGAATATAAATGATGCTTTTCATTCGTAAGAAGAAAGGAAGATCACAGGTAGGTTTGGCTAATACCATGTGGGAGTGCTGCGCAGGCCGTATTGGATGTATGCCCTGTACTACTCCAGGGTCTATTGAACAGTCTACTGCCACAGTGCAGCAATGTGTGCCCTGCATCTGATGAATGGCAAAGGAATCCACTTAACATGAAAGCAGCACTGGTGTGAAGTTTCAGCAGCGAACCACAACAAATAAAACGTGCAACACATGTAAAGGGGCAACATGCAACACGTAAAAGGGCCCATAGGAAGGCCTGGGCACTTTCTGAAGATCAGCTGGTCCGCTGTGGTAAAGAACAGCGCCAAAGACATTCCAGTCATTGGCCCATTTCCATTCAGCCACTACCCACCCCCATGTCCTCTGCAACCCGAGGCCCCGTTCACACCTAAAACTGCAAAACCCCAGCAATTACCGCTAGCGCTTTGCGGGAGTGATTTTTCCACGATTAACGCGGAAAAATCACTGGACACTGCAGCGTTTTCGGAGCGATCGCGATTAGTGATGCTATGCATGCTAATCGCGATCGCTAATCGTGAATCACCGGCAAACGCTGCATGTTATGCGTTTGTGGTTAACGCTAACCGCAAACGCAGCAGTGAAAACAATGCAATAGGCTTACACGGGCTAGCAATTTGTAAAAACCGCTAGCGGGACTCGAGCGATTCCCACTCAAGTGTGAACGAGCCCTTACACTACTGCAATCATTCAGCCTTATGCTGGGTATTGCTCTCCACTTCCATTATTCAGCCTCACTCTGGTGTTCACAAGCCAGTGGAGGGATTTGGGGAAGACAGGCCAGCAGGCGGCAGGGTAAAAGTGGAGACCTAGTGGTTGGAAAAAGGTAAGACAGCTACACCAAACCCCTTATATATGTTCACTCAGCATTACAGTGGCAGAAAGTTCATATTTGTAATGGGATCATCCGACTCGGACTCCTCAATTTATAAAACCTCCGACTCCAGGTACCCAAAATGACTCGGACTCCTTAGTTTAAGGGCCAGTTTCCACTACCTCAGTGATGTGAATGTGGCTACCTAGCCGTATCGCATCACTTCCGCATCTCCCGATGTGGAAGTCAATGGAGGAGATTGAAGGCGGCTGCGGGCGGATGCGGCTGTGCGAGAATTTGCAGCATGCTGCAGATTCTCGGATCGCTCCACACCACTCCGCACAACATGCACACAGTGGAAACTCTTCCATTGCCATGTATGTGTTTCAGGACACCCGCGGTGCGATGCGGCTATGTAGCATCGCACCGCTCCTAGTGGAAACGGGCCCTAATACTTACCAGGGCTGTGGATTTGGTACAAAAATCATCCGACTTCGACTCCTCAGTTTATGAAACCACAGACTCCGACTCCAACTCCACAGCCCTGCAGCACACACCATTGCGCATTGTAGTTGACCAACATTAACCAGTTCACCCCCAAGGGTTTTACCCTAACGGATCAGAGCAATTTTCACCTGTCAGTGCTCCTCCCTTTTATTCCCTAATAACTTTATTACTACTTCTCACAACAAAATGATCTATACCTCATTTTTTTGCCACCAATTAGGCTTTCTGTGGGTAGTACATTTTACTAAGAATTGTTTTTATTTTAAATGCGGTTTAACGGGAAAAATACAAAAATAATGGAAAAAAAATATTATTTCTCAGTTTTCGGGCATTATAGTTTTAAAATTAAACGTTCTCCTGTGGATAAAACCGACATTTTATTTGCCCAGTTGTACCGATTATTAAACTGTTTAAATTATGTACCTATCACAATGTATGGCGACAATATATTATTTGGAAATACAGGTGTTATTTTTCTGTTTTGTTTGGTTTTTTTTAGTCCGGTCCATAATTACAAGCCCCTATGTAGTAAAGTAGAAGTAATTTCTATTTATAAAATATAGATTAAAAAAGCTGAGTTCCTAAGGCAACTATTAATGTATTTTTTTTTTTATTGAGGGGGGCTTTGAAAGTGTAAGTTATTTTATTAAAGGGGAACTGAAGTAAGAGGTATACGGAGGCTGCCATATTTATTTCCTTTTAATCAATACCAGTTGCCCGGTAGCCCTGCTGGTCTATTTCTCTGCAGTAGTATCTGAATAACACCAGAAACAAGCATGCAGCTAGTCTTGTCAGATCTGACATTAATGTCAGAAACGCCTGATCTGCTGCATGCTTATACAGGGGCTATGGCTAATAGTATTAGAGGCAGAGGATCAGCAGGAAGGCCTGGCAACTGGCATTGCTTAGATGGAAATAAATATGGCAGCCTCCATATCCCTCTCTTCAGTTGTCCTTTAATATTGTATGTATGTGCCTGTATGTGTAATTATACTTTTGGCCACAAGATGGCGCTAGTGAACACTTTCCCAGAGTGATAGGAAGTGTTCACTTTTTTTTTTTTTTTTTTTTTACGTGTGTGATGGCTGATCGCGGTCACGTCCAATCATTCCAGGCACTGCAATTGGGTAGAGGACCTCTTCCCCAATCACTGAACACGGAATCCCGAAGGAAACGGCAGCGGGAACGAGCGACTTATTAAAGTGTCCTGTTGCCATTAACAGGCTCAAACAGGACATTTTAATAAGTTAATTTAACTGGTTAAATTAAGATGTGATGTAATTTTAAGGTGACAAAAAATAAAATCTTCTATGAACTCACCATACTCCTAACGGAATACCTTGGGGTGTCGTCTTTCTACACTGGGGTCACTTGTGGGGTTCCTATACTGCCCTGGCATTTTATTGGCCATAAACCGTGAGGAGTAGTCTGGAGACCAAATGCCTCAAAATGACCTGTGAAATCCTAAAGGTACTCATAGGACGTTGGGCCCCTTAGCGCACCTAGGCTGTAAAAATGTGTCACATGTGGTATCGCCGTACTCAGGAAAAGTAGTATAATGTGTTTTGGGGTGTATTTTGACACATACCCATGCTGGGTGGGATAAATATCTCTGTAAATGGACAACTTTGTGTAAAAAAATAAAAAAAATTCTCATTTACAGAGATATTTCTCCCACCCAGCATTGGTATGTGTAAAAATACACCCCAAAACACATTATACTACTTCTCCTGAGTATGGTGATACCACATGTGTGGCACTTTTTTGCAGCCTAGGTGCGCTAAGGGGCCCAACATCCTATAAGTACCTTTAGGCTTTACATGGGTGCTTACAATTTAGCACCCCCCAAAATGCCAGGACAGTAAACACACCCCACAAATGACCCCATTTTGGAAAGTAGACACCCCAAAGTATTCAGAGAGGGGCATGGTGAGTCCGTGGCAGATTTCATTTCTTTTTGTCACAAGTTAGCAGTAATGGATACATTTTTATTTTTTTTTTAAATTCATCACAAAGTGTCATTTTCTGCTATCTTGTGACAAAAAATAAAATCTTCTAAGAACTCACCATGCCTCTTAGTGAATACTTTGGAATATCTTCTTTCCAAAATGGGGTAATTAGGGGGGTATTTATACTATCCTGGAATTTTAGCACCTCATGAAATATGACAGGTGCTCAGAAAAGTCAGAGATGCTTCAAACTGGGGAAATTCACTTTTTGCACCATAGTTTGTAAACGCTATAACTTTTACCCAAACAAAAAAAAAATCCAATAAGTGTCTATTTATTGATCGAAGACATGTAGCACAATAAATTTAGACAAAAAAATATATAGAAATTTTACTTTATTTGAAAAATGTCAGCACAGTAATTTACAAAAATCATTGTTTTGATAAAATTCATGTCTTTTTTTGATGGATATAATAAAAACTAAAAATCACAGCTGCAATCAAATAGCACCAAAAAAAGCTTTATTAGTGACAAGAAAAGGAGGTAAAATTCACTTAGATAGTAGGTTGTATGACCGGTGGTCTGAATGGAAAAAAAGTGTCTGGTCCTGAGGGGTTTTAAGGCTGCAGTCCTAAAGTGGTTAAAGAAGTCCACTTTAACAAGGGAATGTATACTGAGCTTTAGTAAAATATGAGTCTTTTTTTAAACATTCTATTATTATTTTGCTTTTAATCAGGAAAATATCACAAATGAAAATTAGTTATTTAGAGCTCCACCTGCTGGTCCAACTGGGAAGTGTTCTAATTACAAGAAAGGTGGATGGAAAAAACAACTACCATTAGTGAACTAGCTCTAGATGTCCATCACTAACGATGATCAATGAGATGCAAATACATCCAAATTGATGCAAACCTTTACGTATTTATGTATAGTTATACAGCATAAAAATGGACCAATCAAATGCCACAACAGTAGCATCTGGGAAGCCCAATGAGGCTTCCCTCACTGTCCCCCGGGCCCCTATCACCAAGCCGGACCCCCAGAAGATTGCCGGTAATCACATCGGGGCTACTCTCCTCCTCTGTCACAAGCGTGGCAATAATGCACAAGTGTGGCAGTGCCACTGCCCAGGGATGGCCACGCTCTTGACAGAAGAGGAACGCGGCCACATTGTTAAAGGGAGTCCAGGCAAGTGATGGGAGAACAGTGAAGGAAGCCTCATTAGGATCCAGATGCTTTCCTCTCCTTAGGTAAGTATCGGTTTCTGCTTGGCTTCCCTTTAACATTTTTTGGGAGTGATTTGCATTTCATTGACCATCTCTACCAATCAAATCATCAAGTCTCGGTAGTTTGCTCTTGAAATGCTAAGAGACCTCCTTAGTGAATTGGTGACCTGACACTCCTGTTGCTCATTGCTGGATCAGGTGCAGGATGAACCCAAACACAACTGACAAGTTTATAGCTATTATGTACTTTGCATTTATACAGCACTGACAACCTCTGCAGTGCATCACAGTAGATACAGTCTTGCCACCAACTGTCTCTCAGTGGGGCTCACAATCTAATCCCTAGAAATTAGAAAGCTGAATAATTTATCTGTATGTTCCTAGTGCTTAACACAGCCGGAAAAAAAGTAGTACAAGCATGCAATGTCTCCTTTAAAGTGGACCCAAATTAAAAATACAAGATTTCAGAAATAACATCTATTTTCTAAATTATAATAATAAATAGCAGCCTTTTTTCAGCTGAATGATGACAAATATAAAATATTTTACATTTATTGGAGGAACCCCTCCCATCTTTTCAAATTGCCGGGATTTTTCCGGCAAAGTGGTGGAGTAGATGGTGTCTGGCAATGGAGGAATTGCTAATGGCTGCCCCCAGTGTAATCCTAGTTATGAAAAGAGAAGGGTGAAAAGCATGCACTGAAATGATCATAGGTTTGAAGGAGTGTTTATTTATCTTTGTATGTGTCAGAGTGGTGCAACTAAATATTTTTAAATAAAAAAATGTTTGGTTTGGGTCCGCTTTAAGAAAGAAGTGAGAATGTACAAAGTGCCATATACATAAATGCAATATATTAGTTACTCTTGTACAATAACAACAATAACAACAACAGAGCAACAGTTGAAGTCTGAAGGAATGTAAAGATACACTAATAACTTGTGATGTATTCCATTCAATGCAGGTCAGATGTCCATAGCAGCAAGGTCAGAAAGCAAGAGTTTACTGCAAGTAACTGTAGAGTGATGATAATATTTGTCTATTAGTCTCACATATCAGAAGGTCAGGTCTTTTTACCTGGACTTTCTCTGCAATGAGCTGCTACAGATACACAAGCAGCAAATGATGAAAGTTAAAGGGATACTGTAGGGGGGTCGGGGGAAAATGAGCTGAACTTACCCAGGGCTTCTAATGGTCCCCCGCAGACATCCTGTGCCCGCGCAGCCACTCACCGATGCTCCGGCCCCGCCTCCGGTTCACTTCTGGAATTTCTGACTTTAAAGTCAGAAAACCACTGCGCCTGCGTTGCCGTGTCCTCGCTCCTGCTGATGTCACCAGGAGTGTACTGCGCAGTCACAGACCATACTGGGCCTGCGCTGTGCGCTCTTGATGACATCAGCGGGATGGAGGACACGGCAACGCAGGCGCAGTGGTTTTCTGACTTTAAAGTCAGAAATTCCAGAAGTGAACCGGAGGCGGGGCCGGAGCATCGGTGAGCGGCTGCACCAACACAGGATGTCTGCGGGGGACCGTTAGAAGCCCCGGGTAAGTTCAGCTCATTTTCCCCCGACCCCCTTACAGTATCCCTTTAAAGAGCAGATGTCAGCCATACTATCTCAGAAAAAAAAATACATATAGAAGTTGATAAATACTTGTCCTACTTACATAACATCATAACATATGTATTGCACTGTCCACATTTTGATTTTAGTGATTTCTCTATAGTAGAAAAAGAGAAAATCCTTCTTAAGATTTTCCATTGTGACTGTGTCTATCTTGAAGCCAATCCTGACATAATTTCCTCCCTTACTCTGTGCATCATCGGTCGCCCTCCTCCCAGTCATCAGACACTCCCATCCAGCTCTGCAGTAGAAAGTCCATTATCTCAGCATGAGAAATATTGGCCAATCAGAAAGAAACAGAGGTGTGGAAGGAGAAAACGGGAGAGAAAGAGGCTCCAGCCAATTAGGCAGCATTAGGTTTGTCTGAGGGGAAAGTAAAGAAGAAAAAAAAAACCCACCATGCCCTGCAACTTCCTTTGTGCGGCAGATGTACCAAATAAGAGCCATGGGAACTGGGGAATGATGTTTTATGGAGAAAAAAAATAAATGTGATTTTTAAAGCCAATGGGTACCAGTTTAAAAATAAAAAAGTCAGATACTCACCTAAGGAGAGGGAAGGCTTGGTCCTAATGAGCCTTCCCTCTCCTATCCTGGTGCCCTCGGTGCTGCGCTGGCTCCCCTGTACGCCGCCGCAGGGACTTCGGAGGTCTTCGGGAGCACTCGGGCTTCCGAAGACGGGCCGCTATATACTACGCACGCTCGATTGCGTCATAGAGGACGCTCGCGCATGCGTACTTTGGAGCGGCCCGTCCTCGGGAGCCCGAAACCTCCCTTCGGTGGCGGAAGTGGCAGTATTTGACCGAACTGGTCGAATACCGCTACTCGGGATCCTGCGCGGGACCGGGCACCGTGAGAGGAGAGGAAAGGCTCATTAGGACCGAGCCTTCCCTCTCCTTAGGTGAGTATCTGACTTTTTTATTTTTAAACTGGTACACATTCACTTTAACTTTTGGATTGCCTGGCTAGCATCCGTATTACTTGTGTAACAGAAAAAAATAAAGAACTGATTTGTTATTTTATGCCAGACAGTGACACTTTAAGACATTTAATATATGTCAGCAGCAGGAGATGTCAAGCAATGAATCCACTGATTGTGGCAGCAACGCAACTGAATAGGACATGTTTCTAGCCAGATACTTTCCATTGTTTTGGTGAATGCCCAAATATTAAAAGATTGCATATTTAATGGATTATACTCTAGGCTCCACCCCTATTTTCCTTTTTTCTACTGCTGTGGAAGTCCATGTTCATGCAGCAGCTCTGTCCACCGCTGCTTTCTACTCCTGATTGATGGCACTTGGCCCACACCATCAATTCCCCATGCTTTCTTTAGTGCAGAGGGCAGGGCAGAAGGTCTGCCATGGCAGTTTTTTTCAGGCTAGTTTTATAACAGGCCCAAGCGTTGCGTTGCTCCACTCCCCTTACATCACACCAAAACACACCCCACAAATTCATATGACCCTACGGCAGAGCGTGCCGACAAAATCATATGCATACCACCGCCCCCCACACATCCTCCCCTGCCTGCACCGACTTTCTCACAGTGATGTACTGCCTGCTGGACAAGAAGTCAATGACTGGAACTCCTGGTTACCCCGTTGCATTTGCGTCGTTCCATGCATGCGCACCGCCAACTAATTTACAATTTCTGCGTCAAGCACATTGACTTCAAAGCATTCCATTTTCAATGCATCACTCGGTAACTCGCTGTTGATTTTGCAGCGGGTCGGCGGCAAATCTGAATCTTCTGGCACAACGAGACGCAGTAAGTGTACTGGCCCCATACACTTCCATTGCTGTTGCGTTATTCTGCATGCAGAAAGGGTAACACAACACAAAAAAGTGAATAAGTGTAAAAGGAGCCTCAATAAGAGAGCAAGATAATATTTCACGAATCAATCAGGTCACATAAGCAACGGGAAGTGCATAACTGGGAGAAACAAAGCTGTGAAAAAGGGCCCGCCATAGGTTCCCATTATAAGAGCCACGATTTGCGGCAATGTGCAGAAATGTAGCGGGCGCCAAGGCTTCCTGCTATGCAAATTGCGGCTTTACATAGTGGGCGTAAGGAGTGGAACACCTGCTATACAAAGCTACAATTTGCATAGTGGGAAGCCTCGGCACCCGATATTTATCCGGCACCTCTGGGCGCCCGAATGTCTGCACATTGCTGCAAATCGCAACTTTGCGGCGGGGGTGGTGGAGAGGTATAGATTTAGGTGATACGGAGTGGGGGCGGGGGACAGGTGGTTAAGGGATAGGAGCCACCAGGGGGTATAAAGGTTAGGCATTGGCAGAGGGAGGATTCTGTGTGAGAGTAGGGTTAGGTTAAATCATAGTAGAATATTGGTAAAGATTACCAATATTTTACTATTGGAATTAAGTAGTAGAGTATCGGTAATTTTACCAAAATTCTATTAGGGGCAATCCCCTGTGTCCTTTCTTACAGGCGCCTTTATTACATGGATGCAGGAGAAGCAAATCACTGCTCACTGCAACCGATCCCCCCTTAGATTGTAAGCCTTTGCAAGGTCCTCCCTTCCCTAGTGTAGTCTATATGATTGTGTGCTCCTTTCCTATGACCGACTCACACTTGTATTACTGGGCCTACCTAACCAGAACAAAATTGCATGATCATGTATCTTTTACCGTTTGGCTTGTATAACTTTGCTCTATGTTGTATAACCTTGTTATGTCTGTCATCCTTGTACCATTGTATATATTTATTGTCCAGTGCTGCATAATATCATATATTTTAGATCCAAATACACACAACGGAAGTAGTTCAAGCCTTTTATTGTTTTAATATTGATGATTTTGGCATACAGCTCATGAAAACCCAAATTTCCTATCTCAAAAAATTAGCATATTTCATCCGACCAATAAAAGAATTGTATTTTTAAAACAAAAAAAGTCAACCTTCAAATAATTATGTTCATTTATGCAATCATTACATGGTTGGGAATCCTTTTGCAGAAATGACTGCTTCAATGCGGCGTGGCATGGAGGCAATCAGCCTGTGGCACTGCTCAGGTGTTATGGAGGCCCAGGATGCTTCGATAGCGGCCTTAAAGTGGACCCAAATTAAAAATACAAGATTTCAGAAATAAAATCTATTTTCTAAATTATAATAATAAATAGCAGCCTTTTTTCAGTTGCATGATGACAAATATAAAATATTTTATATTTATTGGAGGAACCCCTCCCTTCCTTTCAAATTGCCGGCCAAAATCCGGGCAAACTGGTGGAGTAGGGTGGTGTCCAGCAATGAAGGAATTGCTAATGGCTGCCACCTGTATCCTGCAACCCTAGTTATGAAAAGAGAAGGGTGAAAACCATGCACTGAAATGCTCATAGGCTTGAAGGAGTGTTTCTTTATCTTTATATGTGTCAGAGTGGTGCAACAAAATATTTTTAATTAAAAAAATGTTTGGTTTGGGTCTGCTTTAAGCTCATCCAGAGTGTTGGGTCTTGCGTCTTTCAACTTTCTCTTCACAATATCCCACAGATTCTCTATGGGGTTCAGGTCAGGAGAGTTGGCAAGCCAATTGAGCACAGTAATACCATGGTCAGTAAACCATTTACCAGTGGTTTTGGCACTGTGAGCAGGTGCCAGGTCGTGCTGAAAAATGAAATCTTCATCTCCATAAAGCTTTTCAGCAGATGGAAGCATGAAGCCACTTTTGAACCAAAAACAGCGGCAGAACCGCCTGACATGGGCGACAGAGAAGCAGCACTGGACTGTTGCTCAGTGGTCCAAATTACTTTTTTCGGATGAAAGCAACTTTTACATGTCATTCGGAAATCAAGGTGCCAGAGTCTGGAGGAAGACTGGGGAGAGGGAAATGCCAAAATGCCTGAAGTCCAGTGTCAAGTACCCACAGTCAGTGATGGTCTGGGGTGCCATGTCAGCTGCTGGTGTTGGTCCACTGTGTTTTATCAAGGGCAGAGTCAATGCAGCTAGCTATCAGGAGATTTTGGAGCACTTCATGATTCCATCTGCTGAAAAGCTTTATGGAGATGAAGATTTCATTTTTCAGCACGACCTGGCACCTGCTCACAGTGCCAAAACCACTGGTAAATGGTTTACTGACCATGGTATTACTGTGCTCAATTGGCCTGCCAACTCCCCTGACCTGAACCCCATAGAGAATCTGTGGGATATTGTGAAGAGAGCGTTGAGAAACACAAGACCCAACATTCTGGATGAGCTTAAGGCAGCTATCGAAGCATCCTGGGCCTCCATAACACCTGAGCAGTGCCACAGGCTGATTGCCTCCATGCCACGCCGCATTGAAGCAGTCATTTCTGCAAAAGGATTCTCGACCAAGTATTGAGTGCATAACTGAACATAATTATTTGAAGGTTGACTTTTTTTGTTTTAAAAACACTTTTCTTTTATTGGTCGGATGAAATATGCTAATTTTTTGTGATAGGAAATTTAAGTTTTCATGAGCTGTATTCCAAAATCATCAATATTAAAACAATAAAAGGCTTGAACTACTTCAGTTGTGTGTATTTGAATCTAAATTATATGAAAGTCTAATGTTTATCAGTACATTACAGAAAATAATGAACTTTATCACAATATGCTAATTTTTTGAGAAGATCCTGTATACGTACATTTTCTCACATTATCCAGTAGCTATCAAGTTAGGTAAGAGGTGTGTCTCTGGCTGGGGAGCCTAGTATATACTATACATATCTTTACAAATCTATATGCATGGATCTAGTGGGTCCTAATTCTAAAGATGTCATAGCACTCACCCACAGGGGTATAAAATTCACACCATTGATATTAAATATATGTGGCTACCTCCAACCCTTCAATGAGGCCCACTGGAGTTAGAGAATTGAGTCTGAAGATCCAATAGGATTCACGCTCACAAAGTTTCTTGAACCTTAAACCCTTATTGAGATTCTTGGTAATAACTTCTATCCCCATTATCTTTAAGCTATCTGTTTTTCCGTCATGTGCCTCAGAGAAATGTCTGGGTACTGTGTGTTTTGTATATCCATCTTGGATTTTCCTCTTATGCTCGCCCAAGCGTTGCCGTAGAGGTCTAGTGGTCCTACCGACATAATATTTTTTTGACACCCACATGTTAGTACATAGATGACGAAGGAAGAACTACAATTAATGAAATCTTTCAATCTAATTATTTCCCCATAGCCATCACTGATGTTAGAGATGCGATGTTGGATGAATGTACAGCATCCACACCGTTTTTTATTGCATTTAAAGTTTCCCACTAACTGGGGGAACAAGGATGTAGAAGAAAGTTTTTCTTGTTGTTGATTTCCTATATTGCTTGGCGCAAGCTTATTCTTAATAGATCGTGCTTTCTTAAAGATAACTTCCGGGTTTTCTGGTAACTCACTCTTCAACCAAGGATCCTGCAATATAATATGCCAATTCTTCTTCACAATGTTTTTTATCTTCATAGCACTTTGGTTATAGGTGGTAACAAAAGAGGGTCCTCTCTTGTTCCCAGTATCTGACTTACTTCCCCTTGGTACAGACTCCTTCACTTTGTCAACACTCCTAAATTCTTCTATCACCTCAGAGATATGTTTCTCCTTATACCCCTTTTGTAGGAACTTATCGGCTAAGATGCTACTTTGTTCTTCATAATCTTTAATTGATGAGCAGTTCCTTCATAAACGACAGAACTGACCTCTCGGTATATTTTGAATCCATCTTGGATGATGACAACTCGACACGTGCAGATAAGAATTCCCTGCCGTAGGCTTGAAATGCGTTTTTGATTGCATGCACCTATTTTCATTATCTGCCATTAAAGTAAGGTCCAGGAACACAATACTTTCACTATCTATAACATGAGTAAACATTGAATTAAAGGTGTTATTACAGTACGGTACAAAATTGTGAAACTCCTCTTTATCACCGTCCCAGATGATCAGAATATCGTCAATAAATCTCGTATAGAAAACTAGATGTTTCCCATACGGATTATTGCCCCAAATGAATAAGTTCTCCCAATAAGCCATGTATAAATTGGCAAAGCTTGGGGTGAATCCTGCCCCCATCGACGTGCCACAAATCTGCAAATAGATGGAATCCATAAAGGAAAAATAATTATGGGCCAGAGCAAATCCTAGCAGATCAATTTAAAAGTTGATCTGTTTGGGCGGGAGGTCCTGATGGACCCCAAGGAAGGATGTACAAAACACACAGTACCCAGACATTTCTCGGAGGCACATGACGGAAAAACAGATAGCTTGAAGATAATGGGGATAGAAGTTATTACCAAGAATCTCAATAAGGGTTTAAGATTCAAGAAACTTTGTGAGCGTGAATCCTATTGGATCTTCAGACTCAATTCTCTAACTCCAGTGGGCCTCAATGAAGGGTTGGAGGTAGCCACATATATTTAATATCAATGGTGTGAGTTTTATACCCCTGCGAGTGATTGCTATGACATCTTCAGAACTAGGGTCCACTAGATCCATGCATATAGATTTGTAAAGATATGTATAGTATATACTAGGCTCCCCAGCCATTGAGACACACCTCTTACCTAACTTGATAGCTACTGGATAATGTGAGAAAAATGTACGTATATATTTATATAAATGTATATCTTCTCCGTACTACTCCCCACTCGCTCAGGGGCAATTCCTTCACTGAATAATTTAGTCATGACATAGCTAAGAATTTGTGCCATCACTGTTTGACAATGACTGTATGATCAAATAAGTTAAATGTATATTTATTTATTCATTCACAACGCTGGCTGCTAAAAAAAACGCAGGAATTTGTGGGTACGCAGAGCTCCCATTGCGTACATATACGCATAGATTCATATTTCTCAAAAAACGCATTTCACAATCAACTGACTGTATTGCTGGTATTGAGCCATCTATCCATTTGTCCATTTGTCTACACATTCTTGTATGTACATTTGTTTTATATACTGATGTTTTATATACTGATGATTTAAGTCTATGAATTTTAATTTAATTTATTAATCAAATCAGAAGCGGCATTGTTTTAACGCATTAACTTTGTTATCTGTGAATTGCGGGCAGCAATGATGGAATCTATGAGATTTTTTTTTACAGCCGAACTGCTCCCTTAATGTGAAGCGACTTCACTTTGTTGCTAAGCAACATGACGCCACTCGCCCGTCCTCGGCCGGACGTGCATCTTTCTTTGTCCGCGTTGGGCCACCGTAGGCTTCCGCGTAGGTTGCTAAGCAACCACACATCCTCTTACCCGCGTCCTCTGCGCCATCTGACGAAGGCTTTGAACGCCGAAACGCGTAATGATGCAATAGGCGCAGGCAGCTGCTGAGATCTCGCCATGTTCCTCTTTCCGCTGGCGCTACCGGGACTCTGGATTCCAATCACTGCTGGCCACAGTATTGAGGCGACCAGACTGGACTTTCAACCAGCAGGAAGCTGTGATAAACACGAATTGTGTGATATGCGATGTTTTAATGATTTACATTGTGGGTTTTATTTTATCTTGCATATGAAGTTACATTAAAATAGTTACTGCACTAGAGAGCGCTCCTTTCTTCCCCCCTTTTTAATTGTGCTTTCTGTTTGCTTGAGAGAAATAGGTCTAGCTAATACAGTAATATACCCAACTCTACATACTAAACTCTATTAAAGGACATTTGAGGCGGGGAAAAAAAGAGATAAACAATTGTATTTATCCCCCTTCTCCTAAAAATAACTTTTTCAGTCATCCCACTATCAGTGAGGGTTATTGCTCTAGTCTGACCTGGTCCCAACCTGGACAGAAACTGTCACTTGCATAACTGATTTTTAAACCTTTCAGGCGGAGAAAGTAAAAAAGGAACACAGCCTAGTTATTTGTGTGCTTGGCACTGTACATACACATGTCTATCTCATTTTGTCACATGTCACCTCGGGTGTCCTAAGTAGACCTGAACTCTTGCACAGGACAGAAGGGAAACAGAAAGAAAATGCACCCTGTATGTATGTATGAGTTTAGCCTGTCTAGTCAACCCTCATCTGTGACAAACCACCACTGGTCCTTAAGCAGCCAGAGACCGCTGGTACTGAAGTGGTTAAAGAGTAACTGTTAGCCCCAAAACTGAAAATTAAATCTCTCTTACAATGTTTTATTTACTATTTAAATGAGCCAAAAAGGCATTGTAGAAGTTAAAAATCAATATAATTTTTTTACTATGTATCCTTTTACCCAAGCTCCGGACGCAAAGCCGCATATCAGATACTGCTGAGCATGCATAGCATGCCTAGCTCTGCCCGACCCCCCTCTTCCCCCCAGGACCAGGTGCCGATATATGCTCACCCCAAACAGCTGACCGCTCTGACACGGAGAGAGAGCGGGAGCACTTCCAGCGCAGCCACCGCAGAGCAGCCGCCGCTGAGTCACATGTGAGAGATGCACGTGCATCTCTCACATGTGACTCGGCGGTGGCTGCTCTGCGGTGGCGACGCTGGAAGTGCTCCTGCTCTCTCTCCGTGTCAGAGCGGTCAGCTGTTTGGGGTGAGCATATATCGGCACCTGGTCCTGGGGGGAAGAGGGGGGTCGGGCAGAGCTAGGCATGCTATGCATGCTCAGCAGTATCTGATATGCGGCTTTGCGTCCGGAGCTTGGGTAAAAGGATACATAGTAAAAAAATTATATTGATTTTTAACTTCTACAATGCCTTTTTGGCTCATTTAAATAGTAAATAAAACATTGCAAGAGAGATTTAATTTTCAGTTTTGGGGCTAACAGTTACTCTTTAAAGGAATCAATTGTTTTGGAATAGTGAGTGAAATCTATAAGTGTATGGCCAGCTTTATCCACCAAACAGCTGAAAAGCAGAGGATCGGAATGGATATCTTGTGAGTTTGTTTAGTTTCCAGTTGTCGGTAGAGCTGCAATTTGTTGCCATTCACATTGAAAGAAGCAGAGAAATGCACAATAGGAATCTGTTCTTTCAGCCAGAGATGTGCCTTTCCCACTGTTCATAATGTGCAGCGTGCAATTTTCTGGGGTGTTACATGGCGACTGACAGCTGGTGGTAAAACCTTTCAGAGTGGAGTACAGAGCATACCCTGAGACTTGAGGGCCGCTGCACTGTCGCTTCACAACTCCATTACTGAACATACAGGCGGAAATGAAATGACATCATAAGCCATGCTAATGCAGATGGGGAAAAAAGCCTTGTCAACAAGAGAATTTAATCTATGGGTGAGATACATAAATGTTAAGAGATGAAATCAAGATGTGCTTCTGAAAGCGGTACTTCAGCATCATCTTCACAGATTACAGAAAACGCCATCAGGGCTGCAATTATATATGGTTAGCAAGGTGTAATTTGGATCGGCATCAAAAATACAGTGGAGCTAAAATGAAATGCAAAAAAATCAGTATTGTCAAAGCCAATTATGGCTTAAAGCTGATCCATTGCGTTACGTTACTGCTGTCACAGGAAACGCAATGGTCACTGTGAATGTGGCCTTATTTGAAAGTTCTAAGTGTCTATAGCTTAAAGTGAACCTAAACCGGATAAAATAAAGAGTATCACTTGGTACCTAGGGCTTCTACCAGCCCCCGCAGCCGTCCTGCACCCATGCCGGTATTAAACGATCGTCCCTTCCCCCGTAGCCGCTTAGTTTTGACAGTCAGCTGTCCACTGCGCCTGTGCATCCCTGGCCGCGAGCATCCTCATACGCGTTCACGTCGGCGCAGGTGCAGAATGCGGTTTTCTCTTACTCCCTCCTGCCCACGATGCGCTCGCCGACATGAATGCATACAGGGATGCACGCAGGCGCGGTGGACCGCCAACTGATCAGTCAGCAGAATCAAAGCGGCGGTGGGAGAATGGAGGATCATTGAGGCCACCCTGTGCCCATGCCACCACAATGTTATCCTCCGGTCCCCCGCAGTTTCTCACTTTCATTCTCGCCGACTTGCAGGTCGACATTCCCTGCGACTGTGCGTCCCTAGTCGCACGCATAGCCATACGTGCTCCCATAGCCGGGAGCGTCCTGCGCAGGCGCAGTACGGGAAAATCTCCACTGCATCCGCGTAGTACGCTCCCGGCAACGGGAGCCGAACGAGGAAGGCGCAGTCAACTTGGAAGTTGGCGAGAACAAAAGTGAGCCCCTGCGGGGGACCGGAGGATCGTTTGGTAACATTGTGGGCACAGGATGTCTGCAGGGGGCTGGCAGAAGCCCCAGGTAAGTGAAACCTTTTTTTTAAAGAGTCTTCAGGTTTCTGAGAACTTAGAACACTTAAAACTTCCAACTAAGGCCACATTCACAGTGACCATTGCGTTTCCTTTGACAGCAAAAACGCAACGCAATGGATCAGGAAAGCGGAGTCACACATTACCCGTACATCATATCACAACAAAATGGCAGCCCTTCGGCAACCGATTGCATCATATATGAGCCGAAAGGCTGTAATATTGTTGTGATATGATGTAATGCTGTGTGTATAGATAGACTTTTGCACTTTAGCACAGGGCATTTCAACATGAGCACTTAATGTACCCCTGACGAAGTCCCCAATTTTAACCGGTTCAGCCTAAATGGACGAGCAAGCTCGTCCAGGCAGCGGCAGCTAAAGCCTATCTGGACGAGAGTCCGCGTCCAGGCGCACTTCCGCGTGTGCGCGCGCATGGCCGCGTGGTGCGCGCGGTGCGCGCTCGTCCCCGACGGCTTACAAGCCGTGCTGTTTGGTGAAGAGGAGCCAGCGCTCCTCTGAGCCAATCAGAGCAAAGGAAGTAAAGAATTCACATAGTTACATCCAGTAACAATGTGAATTCTTAATAATGTTTGTAAATAACAGGTTTCCCTCTCTCTGTCTCTCAGCTCCTGTCACACAGATCAATCACTGTTCTGTGGTGACAGGAGCTGAGAGACAGACTGACAGATAAGCTGGTAGGAATTCCTTTTAATAAAATTTGCCCTCCATCCCTGAATTTTTAACCCCATACTGCCCAGAATCCCTGATTCTCCCTCTCCTTGGCCATTTATTACCTACTGATCTATTGATCACTGATCTATTGTGATCTTTTTCTTCCTATCTGTTACTACCTATACTCTACTCTCCTCCGCCCCTCTCTACTGTCTCCACCCCCCCTCTACACCCCCCCCCCCCCAAAAGAAAAAAAAACAAAAAAAAAAAAACTGTCACTTTAAAAAAAAAAATCTTTCTATCTTTTTATATTTCTCATCTTTATCTATCCCTTTTTAAATGGCGAGGAGGCTCTATTCTGTGGAGGAGGCAGCCGCCATCCTCCAGCAGAGCAGCAGCGAGGATGAGTCAGGTAGTGATTGGCTCCCTCCGTCCGGCTCTGGTTCAGGATCTGAATCTTCAGAGTCCGAAGGGCCGCCATCACGCCGCTTGAGGAGGGACCCAAGTCCTGAGTCCGCTGATGAGGGACCATCAGGACTGTCCACAGCAGGGGGCTCCGTGGGCAACCCAGCATCGGGCTCCGTGGGCAACCCAGCAGAGGGCTCCGTGGGCAACCCAGCAGAGGGCTCCGTGGGCAACCCAGCAGAGGGCTCCGTGGGCAACCCCGCTGCTGCTAGCAGCAGTGCGCCAGGGGGAGCTAGGCGCAGACAGGGTAGGCAGCCACAGGTACCTCGCAGGCAGGAGGTACCGCTTCATATGTTAAATGGCACCTGGGAACCCCCTAATTATGCTGCGCCCAACATCCCACCCTTCACAGCCACCGCTGGTGTGTCAGTGCCCATTGTCAATCAGGCACCAATTGACATTTTCCAGCTTTTCATGACAGAGGCAATGTGGGAGCATTTAGTAGAGCAAACTAATTTATTTGCTCTACAATTTTTAGCTGACCACCCCACTAACTATATCACCAGAAAATGGCACCCCACCAACGTGCCCGAAATGAAGGCCTATGTAGGCCTCACGCTCAGCATGAGCATCAACCCAAAGCCCCAGATAAAAATGTACTGGTCCAGGGACCTTTATCACAATGCACCCCTCTATCCAGCAATAATGCCCAGGCAGCGTTTTGAGCTGTTGTCAAAGTTTTTCCACCTGAATGACAACTCTCAAGATGTGGAACATACCAACCCTTCCCATGACAGACTGTTTAAGTTGAGACCCCTGTTGACCCACCTAAGTGCAGTGTTCATGGATGTATATACCCCACACCGGGAAATTGCTGTGGACGAATCCCTGGTACCGTTTCATGGGAGACTTTCCATGAAACAGTACATACCAAGCAAGAGGGCAAGATGTGGGGTGAAAATTTATAGGGCATGCGAGAGTGGCACTGGCTATACCTTCACTTTTAAAATCTATGAAGGCAAAGACTCCATTCTGCAGCCAGCTGGGTGCCCTGAGTACATTAGCACCAGTGGCAAAATAGTGGTGGACCTATTAAATCCACTTCTCCACCAAGGCTACCACGTCTACTTGGACAACTTTTATACAAGTGTGCCACTGTTTAAGTTCCTCTTCTCAGTCCAGACTGGCGCATGTGGGACGGTGAGAGCAAACCGTAAAGGCCTCCCCCCACAGGTAGTAAATAAAAAACTATGCAGAGGAGAGTCTTACGCACTCAGATCTGAAGAGCTCCTGGCAATAAAGTTCCACGACAAGCGGGAGGTGATGATGCTATCTACCATCCACACTGAGGCCACAGTTCTTGCCACATCCAGAACGGAACAGCGTACAAAGCCAGAGGCCATAGTCGCCTACAATAAAAATATGGGAGCAGTGGACTTATCAGACCAAGTCTTGGCGCCTTATTTATTAAGAAGAAGAAGGAAAGCATGGTACAAAAAAATAACATTCTTCTTGTTGCAGATGACCATGCACAATGCATTTGTGGTCTATCTAAAAACAGCCACAACACCAACAAGCCAACAGATGACCTTTCTTGACTTCCAGATTCAAGTCCACAAGTCCCTAATGTATTCCCCTGGCCAAATTGCACAACAGGATCCTATCCATTTGGAGAACTCAATTAGACTGAGGGAGAGACATTTCCCTGAACTAATTCCCCCCAATGAAGTGAAAAAAGCCCCCCTGAGAAGATGCAGAGTGTGTGTGAAACACAAGAGACGGTGTGAGTCACGGTATTTTTGCCCAGATTGCCCGTCAGCCCCTGCACTGTGTGTTATCAAGTGCTTTAGGGCATACCACACACTTGCAGATTACTAATTTCTTTTTTTTCCTTTTTTTTGTGTTTTTTTTTCTTTTTTTTTGTGTTTTTTTTTTCTTTACCTGGACATATATGACTGGCATTTTCCCCTTTCCTATATATTCATGTAACTTACAGACCCTCAAAGGAGCTCACATTTGGCATACCCCTATGTTTTTGGGGTGTTGGAGGAAACTGAATTTTTTGAGGAAAAAGAAAACACAAACAAAGTTCAAAATTGAACTTTGGACCCTGCTGCTCCCATCTTCTGACTCTTGGATCTGCTTGACCCCTGACTTATGGCCTCTGGCTTTTCTCTAATTCTGCAAGACATCCAATGGTAAGTTCCAATGTATTTGTTATCACTGTGAAGAGAAGTGATATATTCAAATTAGCCACATTTTGGATTTGTTATAACCAGGACAATGTGAGAATTCCTTTTGCAGTGTTCCTTTGAGAAGGTAGCTCACAAAATACCTACTGATGAATAGCCCTGGTTGTTAGCCTTCTATGATGGTGTCATGTGCGGTCTTTGTTTGATTCCAATCTCTCCTGGGAATATGCAAACAAACAATAGCTCTGCAACAATTAGTGCAAAAAAAATAGTGCACATTGGGTATAACTGATTGCTGCACCCAACCATTTGTTACTAAGTAAGGCATATGTTGTATCATTTTAACCGTGATGAGCTGTAGAAAAAATGTTGGTGTGTTTTAGGACTGAGGCCTAAGTCATCAGATTTTATTCTAGTGCCAAAGTGAAAAAAATATGTAAAAAATATCATTTTCCAAGTTATGATTCAATTTTAGCAAAACCACAGAAGTCCAATTGTTTCAAAATATGTGTATCTCAGTAGGCCTGGGTCTCTAGTTTTCAGAATGGTGACATTTGTGACCTGTTTCAAATGTTCTGACACTCCAGGGGCTTTGCGAACAAAGAATGACTGTATTACTTTTGTTGCAAAAAATGGCCTTGAAAAATGCATTAGTGCTGCTCATGGTTAACAGAGTATTGCGTGGCCAAGAAGCTATCTGATTATGTGTATAGGGTATCATTTTCACCGGGACAAGCAAGAGAATAGTATTTGGGGTCTTTGAGAGACAAGAACTATGTTAAGTGTTTGTTTTTTTTGTGCCAAAGTGAAAAAAGATGTAAAAAAATACCATTTTCCAAGTTATGATTCAATTTTAGCAAAACCGCAGAAGTCCAATTGTTTCAAAATATGTATATCTCAGTAGGCCTGGGTCTCTAGTTTTCAGAATGGTGACATTTGTGACCTGTTTCAAATGTTTTGACACTCCAGGGGCTTTGCGAACAAAGAATGACTGTATTACTTTTGTTGCAAAAAATGGCCTTGAAAAATGCATTAGTGCTGCTCATGGTTAACAGAGTATTGCGTGGCCAAGAAGCTATCTGATTATGTGTATAGGGTATCATTTTCACCGGGACAAGCAAGAGAATAGTATTTGGGGTCTTTGAGAGACAAGAACTATGTTAAGTGTTTGTTTTTTTGTGCCAAAGTGAAAAAAGATGTAAAAAAATACCATTTTCCAAGTTATGATTCAATTTTAGCAAAACCGCAGAAGTCCAATTGTTTCAAAATATGTATATCTCAGTAGGCCTGGGTCTCTAGTTTTCAGAATGGTGACATTTGTGACCTGTTTCAAATGTTTTGACACTCCAGGGGCTTTGCGAACAAAGAATGACTGTATTACTTTTGTTGCAAAAAATGGCCTTGAAAAATGCATTAGTGCTGCTCATGGTTAACAGAGTATTGCGTGGCCAAGAAGCTATCTGATTATGTGTATAGGGTATCATTTTCACCGGGACAAGCAAGAGAATAGTATTTGGGGTCTTTGAGAGACAAGAACTATGTTAAGTGTTTGTTTTTTTGTGCCAAAGTGAAAAAAGATGTAAAAAAATACCATTTTCCAAGTTATGATTCAATTTTAGCAAAACCGCAGAAGTCCAATTGTTTCAAAATATGTATATCTCAGTAGGCCTGGGTCTCTAGTTTTCAGAATGGTGACATTTGTGACCTGTTTCAAATGTTTTGACACTCCAGGGGCTTTGCGAACAAAGAATGACTGTATTACTTTTGTTGCAAAAAATGGCCTTGAAAAATGCATTAGTGCTGCTCATGGTTAACAGAGTATTGCGTGGCCAAGAAGCTATCTGATTATGTGTATAGGGTATCATTTTCACCGGGACAAGCAAGAGAATAGTATTTGAGGTCTTTGAGAGATTAGGCATATGTGATGTGGTTTTGTTTTAGCAGCAAATGAAATGAAAAGCAATGCAATTGTTATTTTCACATACTCTGCACCAAACTAATACACTTGTAAAAAACACCAAAAGTGACAGAATTGAAAAGTGAATACTTAAATAGTTACCTTAGGGACTCCGCTTTTTAAATATGTATGTCATGAGGATGTATTACTGTTTTTTTTTTCAAATAAAGGCTTGTAATCATTGGTAGTGTGCAATGAGAAAACAAAAAACACAACATAGAAAAAATGCACCTTTATTTCCAAATAATATATTGTCACCATACTATGTACTAGGGACATAATTTAAATCTTGTGATAACCACGACAGATAGGCAGATAAAATGTGTGGGTAAAATGTTCAGTAGCGTTGTTCATTTTAAAACTATAGAGGCTGGAATTGGAGAAATAGTGCATTTTTTCATTTTTTCCCTCGTTTTTCTCTTTAAAATACATAGACATTTTAGTAGTTACTAACAACAAATGTCACCCTCCAAAAGCCAAATTTGTGGTGAAAAAAACAAGATCTAAATAATTTATGTGTGATGAGTAGTGATAAAGCTATTAGCGAATGAATGAGAGCAGCGCTGACAGGGGAAAATTGCTTCAGTCCTTAAGGTGAAAATAGCTGTGAGGCTGAACCGGTTAAGGGTGTGAAACTTGTAGGGTTTCTCTGTTGGGTGGTGTAACTGTGTGACTTGCAGTGTGAAGTGAGGTTATACCCCAGTGACGTTAACAAAGGAGTCTATTGCTACTATTATCTCACTCAACTGCTTTGTCATTATCACAAGCAATATTTTGTAACAACCTAAGATTTTAGCACAGTTATTAAAAGTTAAGTTTTAGACCTTCAGTCTCCACCAAACTTATGTTATCATTTGTGTATTTACTCAAATCAGATGATTGTATTATACAGCTAGTCTTGTCAGATCTGACAATTATGTCAGAACCACCTGATCTGCTACAGTGGTTTGCAAAAGTATTCGGCCCCTTAAAGTTTTCCACATTTTGTCACATTACTGCCACAAACATGAATCAATTTTTTGGGAATTCCACGTGAAAGACCAATACAAAGTGGTGTACACGTGAGAAGTGGAACGAAAATCATACATGATTCCAAACATTTTGTTTTACAAATAAATAACTGCAAAGTGGGGTGTGCATAATTATTCAGCCCCCTTTGGTCTGAGTGCAGTCAGTTTCCCATAGACATTGCCTGATGAGTGCTAATGACTAAATAGAGTGCACCTGTGTGTAATCTAATGTCAGTACAAATACAGCTGCTCTTTGACGGCCTCAGAGGTTGTCTAAGAGAATATTGGGAGCAAAAACACCATGAAGTCCAAATAACACACCAGACAGGTCAGGGATCAAGTTATTGAGAAATTTAAAGCAGGCTTAGGCTACAAAAAGATTTCCAAAGCCTTGAACATCCCACGGAGCACTGTTCAAGCGATCATTCAGAAATGGAAGGAGTATAGCACATCTGTAAACCTACCAAGACAAAACCATCCACCTAAACTCACAGGCCGAACAAGATGAGTGCTGACCAGAAATGCAGTCAAGATGCCCATGGTGACTCTGGATGAGCTGCAGAGATCTACAGCTCAGGTGGGGGAATCTGTCCATAGGACAACTATAAGTCATGCACTACACAAAGTTGGCCTTTATGGAAGAGTGGCAAGAAGAAAGCCATTGTTAACAGAAAAACATAAGAAGTCCCATTTGCAGTTTGCCACAAGCCATGTGGGGGACACAGCAACCATGTGGAAGAAGGTGCTCTTTCACGTGGAATTCCAATAAAATTGATTTATGTTTGTGGCAGTAATATGACAAAATGTGGAAAACTTCAAGGGGGCCGAATACTTTTGCAAACCACTGTATATGCTTGTTCAGAGTCTATGGCTAAAACATACAGGCAACTGGTATTGCTTAAAATAAAATAAATATGGCAGCCTCCATATCCCTCTCACTTCAGTTGTCCTTTAGCTTACAGATGCTTTTCTGTATCTGTAGGCCCTCAGCAAGAAAAGTGACCGAGTTGGACTTATTTGTCAATAGGCAAGCCACACTTCTGTAACCACCAGGCATGAGGGAAGACCTCATCACTTTACATAGCACCGGTGCACATAGCAACTACCCTCTCTCCCTCCTGCTGTTTCCTGTGGGAGTTCGGAAACCTCCCTCCCTCATGCAGTACCTATTGTCAAAGGGAATGCAGAGCTGTCACTTATACTCCATTCTGTCATTGCCTATGTAGGGGAAAGGACCAATTTCCGCCCAAAGTGTATTGATCGAACAAGCTGGAAGCTGATATTGTAACAACCAAGGAATGTGATGGACCTCTGGCCACTGTTCCCTTGCCGTGTATTGTAAATCTCATCCGTCCAGCAGCTGTGACTCTCAATGTCCTCTGCTGTCTCCCCCTCACACACAAGCCACAAGGTATATACTATATGGTGCTTGGGGGAGACAGGGAAGGAGACTGGGAGTCACTACAGCTGGGAGGGTGAAATTTGCAATCTGGGGGTGTGGTGCATTGGGGGGGGGGGGGGGTTGCATTAACATTTGGTGGGTGGACGGAATCGGATTTGCCACAAGGCCGATTCCTAAGAGGTTTCATGCTGAAATCAATCAGGAATCAGCCTGCAGTATCTTTGCAGCCAATAGATCTCGTATCAGATTTAATGTCTTAAGCGATCTGTTCATATATGGCTAGATGTATGGGTACCTTTCCATAAGTTGTTAAATCCCCTAAATGCAGAAAGTCGCACTTGTCATGTTAGCAACAATACCCTTTCCTCATGGATACAAGCAGACATGGGAACATACATACACAAGTAACATACAGCGTATGCAGTGAGTGGATCAAATGTACAAGTCTCAAAAGAGTCACACACTACAACCACTGCAGCTTCCGCCATCCAAAGTCTGCGCGCAAGTGCAGTAGGTGGCAGTTGTGGTGTGTGCGCGCAGGTGCGTCCATGCTGTGCATAGCCGTATATACTTAAATATAAGTCTACCTCATGTATAAATCGACTCCAATATTTGACCCTCTTAAAGTGAACCTCCAGACTAAAAATCTACTCAGCAGCACTGAAAAGACTTGATGTTTCTTTAACAGTTTCACAGCATCAGAACTTTATTTTTCTTACCCAAGCCTCATTTATAGCTCCACAGAGGAAAACTGCCTGAGCATTTTGACTCCTGATGCTGTGCAAAGCATGAGAGGATTTCTGATATTGTTGTTCTCCTTCTGCTGTTTTAGCGCAAATTTGCTCCTTTTTTTTAATTTTAAATTTGAGATTTGAAGCCTAGCGCACGCAGCTGGGAGGGGTGATCAGGACACGGGACAGTTGTCACCTCCTTTCAACCAAAAAGATGGCTGCCCTCATGAAATGTGTTTTCTTGGCTTTTCTTTTAATCACTGGGTAAATTCCTGCAAATGGGATTATCACTGATAGTACACACACACACACGAGTCAGTGTGCTCAGTGTTGCCCGTGACTTATGTATAGGTTGGCTCTTATACTTTTATTTAGTGAGTCAGACCTAAATTAATAGACTTGTACTCAAGTGTATACGGTAAATACAAATGTTGTTTACAATTATTGATGTGCATTAGAAACTCTTGTAGGTCACATAAATGCCAGGACTGGCCACATAAATTGGCACAGCAGGCTACATTTTGCATTTGATACTTGTGAGCTAAAGTGAAGAGATATTTTTACTCTCAGCGAGGTAGAATTTCACTTTAAAGAGAGTCTGTATTGTTAAAATCGCACAAAAGTAAACATACCAGTGCGTTAGGGGACATCTCCTATTACCCTCTGTCACAATTTCGCCGCTCCTCGCCGCATTAAAAGTGGTTAAAAACAGTTTTTAAAAGTTTGTTTATAAACAAACAAAATGGCCACCAAAACAGGAAGTAGGTTGATGTACAGTATGTCCACACATAGAAAATACATCCATACACAAGCAGGCTGTATACACCCTTCCTTTTGAATCTCAAGAGATCATTTGTGTGTTTCTTTCTCCCTGCAGTTCTCATGCACTGAAGTTTCAGGCTGCTCTTTTTTCTCCTGCAAACAGCTTTGCCCTTGTCTGTAATTCCTCAGTATGTGAAAGCCCAGCCAGCTCAGAGGACAATTTATCCAGCTTGTAAAAGATAAGAGAGAAGAGAGAAGCTGCTATAATCTAAATAATACACAGGCAGTGTGCAGAGAGGGGCCTGGAAGGAGGAATTCATCACAGAACCACAACACTGAAGAACTTGGCAGCCTTCCAGACACAGGCTGACAAGTCTGACAGGAGAGAGATACATTGATTTATTACAGAGACTGTGATAGTAGAAAGTGCTGCAGTAAGCCAGAGCACATTAGAATAGCTTTTGGAACTTGTAGGATGATAAAAAACAGGATGCAATTTTTGTTACGGAGTCTCTTTAAGGACTTGTTTACATTATTTATAGTAACACAGGGTGCTTGTGCGTTGTATCGGCAATTAATATGATTTGAACCGCAGCCTATTAAGCAGCAGAGAGGTTGGATCTGATTGTTCTGTGACCACATGATATTTCTCATCAGAAGAGAGCCGGTACTTTATACCTCCTCGGGAAGTGTGCTCTGAAAAACGCCAGGGCCCGGAGGGCTCATTAAGTGGCCGCACCTTACATTATGCCTTGGATTAAACAGGCAGGAGTGTGTTCCAAGCGTCTTACTCCTAAGCCCAGGCTCTTCATGTTTGGAGATATATTGTTGTGGTGGAAATTAATATTTAATATCTGCCGGTGCTGCTGTGTAAATAATGGGATGCAGCAGGCCCTGCCAAGAATATTAATTGCTTTATAAAGGTAACGGTTGAAGATATAGGAGTGTGCGTAGCATTCTCCTCTCCCTTCACAGAGCAGACAGTACTATATGTAATTTCCTTTATTTTCCCCAGTAGCAATTAGGTACAGTCTGCTGATGAGATGCCGGCAAATCCATATTCTGACAGTCCTTGCAGAACAAAGAGCTTGTGTGGGTTTATTGCATTGCTCATTACGGTTGTTTAACTTGTAGTCTTGAATTTAGAATCATTTAAAGGAGGAACCCTTGTTTCCAGTGGTGAAGGGGGGTGGGATTGATTTAAGGTGGCCATACACCCATAGATTACCTCCCAAATTACATCAATCTAGGGCTGGTTCTAGCTACAATGGGGCCATGGGGCAAAAGCAACCTGGGGCCCCCTGACACCCATCCCCTTCCCCCCAAGTATAGTAGTCAGATGTGCCCCTAACAACCACCCATTTTAATAGCCATATGTGCTCTCTCCTCCCAGTGTAGTTACCAGATATGCTCCTAACAACCCATCTAGTTTAGTAGCCAGATGTGTTCCATCTCCCTTCCCCCCAGTATAGTAGCCAGATATGCCCCTAATACCCCCCCCCCCCCTGTATTATTGTAGCCATATGTGCCCCTAGCAACCCCCACTCCTGCAGCATTTCGGAAGCAGTGAGTAGCAGGCATGCACACTCACTTCCTCCAGGTTCAAGGGGATGCAGGTCCCATCTGTTGTCTTTGTAGTGCCGCTGCTCTGCACTTCCTGCTTCTCATATCGGGCACTAGACCCAAAATGGAGAAGCAGGAAGTGCAGAAAAGCAACACTACAGAGGAAACAGACAGATCCCTCTATGATTTGAATCTGATTGGAGAGTGTTGCACTGTCCAATACAGTGAAAACCTATGAGCTGCCGATCTATTACTGCTCCCCTGCCACTTCCAAAATTTCCAGTCTGATCTTTTTTTTTTTCTTGAAAGTTGATTACAATTACGATCAATGCTATATTTTGCTTTGGTCGAATATCGATGTGTGTATGGCCCGCTTTAGATTCTATTGATAGGCAGATAGTGACAAGCTTATAGCGATGGTGAGATTGTAGTGAAAAACAGCTAGGAACAGCAAAGGATAAGTGAGCACAGTTCCACAAAGAAGGAAAACTGTACCTGCCAGTGTACAAGTGGGGGCCAGAGCAAAGAGCGTTAATTTACCTGTCTCCCTGCCTCTAGTCACTGCGCACCATGGTGCTCACCATCTGCCATAGATAGATAGATAGATAGATAGATAGATAGATAGATAGATAGATAGATAGATAGATAGATAGATAGATAGATAGATAGATAGATAGATGTGAAAGGGCGAGAATAGTAAGAGAAAGATAGTGATGGGCTTATAGTGATAGGCAGATTCTAGTGACAGGCAAATAGTGACAAGCTAATAGCAATAGAGAGATTCTAGTGACAAGCAGAAAGTGACAGGCTTCTAGAAATAGGTACATTCTAGTGAAAGGCATACAGTGATAGTTACTAGAGACAGGTAGATAGTGATAGGTAGATAGTAAAGACAGACATCTAGTGACAAGCTTATAGTGATGGCTTGGTCCTAGTGACTTACAAATGGAATTATTATTATGTATTTATATAGCACTGATATCTTCCACAGAGTCAATTCACTGTCAAACAAGGCGAAACATACAAACTTCATGCAGCTAGTGTCTTGGCCCAGATCAGGACCAGGAACTCTAGCGCTAAAATGGAAACTCTTTTTACCCTGGTATTTTTTAAAGATACTTTATAAAGGGTTAAATAAAGTACCGTATACATTAAAAATGCATTCTGTATCTGGACTATTATACTACTTTTATTTATAAAACATCAACATATTGCGCAACCCTGGACAATAAATAGGGGAACAGACATGAATAATTAGGGGTAACAGACAGCACAGGCTCAAACAGGAATGCAAGAATACAATATCAAGCTGAAGAATGACACGCTGCTCATATGGTCAATAATTCAAGTCCCATAGTGAGGGTGCATGATCAAGTGGGATGCACGGGGGAGGAACCTGCCAATGGCTTACAAGCTAAGTAGAGGTGGTAGGCACACACCAGGTTGGGGACCCACGTATGAGATAAGGGAGTGAAGGCCAGCATGAACAGGAGCATTTTAGGGTCTGCTTGAAGGTGTTGTTAATAGAAGAAAAGAGGCAGAACAAGAGCATACATTTACAAAAACAAAGCACTTGGGTTGTTAAGCACCTCAGTGCGTCCAAACATTATTAAAAAGTTCAGAGTAATCGTTAGCTATCAAGCAGCGAGCTGCCGTTTAATATAAGATTTATATTCTCCTGTACAGAAGAAACAGGCAGTGCTAATGGGGAGTGGAATGGGTCCACTAGTAATAGCGCTGCTATATATCACTTGTGATACCCCTTCTCTAGAAAAGAAGCATTTTGTGACAGCTCAAAAAAAAATTCTCTGCCAAACTATTATTATAATGACATAAAATGTAAGGATCTGGGAAACTTCTGACACCATTATGGAGGAGTATGACATTATGGAAGAGAATGAGAAAACTAGCATAGATGCTGAACAGCAGGCAGGACGAGGGTTTCACTGTAAGTGCCCTAATCATAAGGGGGCCATGGAGGCTGCCATGGTGACCTGCTTACACGTTATAGTGCTGATATTCCAGTTGGTCGTGGAACAACTATGCACATTAGAAGGAGCAGAGCAAAGTGAATACATATAAAGTGCATGATTACTCCAGGAGAGCAATTCAAAAATATTGCAGCAAAGGACCGGTATTTAAGGCACAAAGCTAGAGATAGACTAAAGTTTTGTACAGAATGGTTGGCAATCAATTGTATTTTCATTAAAATAATCCAGAGTGAAAGAAAAGATTGTATTTAATCAATCCACAGCATTCATAAATACAACTATTCCCAGTACTGAAACCATTTGTGTTTGTTTCTATGAAAAAAATCTGCCTTGCCGATTGGCCAGTTCTTTGAGGAAAATATCGATAATGCGATTGTTCAGGGTCGACTGGCCTCACCAACTTCTCTGTTTTCATAATAATCTGCTGGAAAGTATTTTCACTAAATATTGTACTGTTAATGGGCACCTTAAAGGACAACAAAAGCAAGAGGGATATGGAGGCTGACATATTTATTTCTAACACCAGTTGCCTGGCAGTCCTGCTGATCCTCTGTCTAATACATTTAGCCACAGACCCTGAACAAGCATGAAGCAGATCAGGCGATTCTGACATTATTGTCATATCTGACAAGATTAGCTGCATGCTTGTTTCTGGTGTGATTCAAGCACTACTGCAGCCAAACAGATCAGAAGGATGACAAACAACCGGTATTGTTTAAAGGGAAATAGATATGGCAGCCTCCATCTCCCTCTCACTTCAGTTGTCCTTCAAGGCACACACCATTGTGAGATGAAGAGGCCAAGCATGTACCACAGTTCGCGGCTGAAGCTGGTAAACAAAAGTAGGAATGCAGCATGGCCTTCAACAATCTAAAAGTTATTCATTCAAGGTTGGGGGGGTGGAGTGTTAAATGGAGTGCATCAGCCTACATATGGAAAAATCATATGCCTCACACATTACATGTCTTACTGCATTTATCTAATAGCAGCTTATCAGTTCATAGATTCCTGTTGCCGGGGCAGGTTAGAGCAGGCATCAGAGATTTAGGCTGGCTACATGCAGAGAACACCAGGATACCCTTCAGTCTGTACAGACAGCCTAGGGGAGATCTGCTTATCTGTACATAGGAAAATGCTTCTTCAGCAATTCCATTTCTCCTTTCAGCACTTGGACAGCGCACTGCAGTACTGAGGAAACAGCACACACCGAATACATCTCAAAGCTTGTTATCCTTTACTTACATAGCACAAACACACTGTACCTCATCATAATGTCTGACAAGAGATCTGCCTGTCAGGTCCTCAACAACCGATTTCCAGCTTCAAGCACTAGCAGCGTAAAAAGAACATATTGTTTGCAGTGAATATGGGTTGGTACTTTCCTAAAGTGGAACTTCAGTCATAACACACAGAAAACTGAAAGCATATCTATGGAGGGTAACATACTTGTCTTCACAATCCGCTGCTCTGTTTGGATATACCAATTTAAAAATGTGGTGCAGTCTGTAACAATTTACAACAAGAGGCACAGATAAATGGCTCACAAGCTGTTCTGAGATGGAGTAAAAGCCAATTCAGGAGGGAAGGGGGAGGCCCAAATTACCCTAAAACAACTCTGGCCTTGTATAGGTGAGCCTGGTGTGACAATTGTCGCCTGCAGGAATTGGTACTTGATCTCTTGGGCTACCGTTCGGGTAGAGTTCTGTACAGCGATGTCACTAGCTTCCTGGCTAGTAACACTTTCTATTGCTATGGAAGGTGGAGGAGGGCCGACAGTACATCCAGCGATGGAGCGGGACAGAGCAGACGGTATGAGAAGGACACAACAACCTCAGCCTGAACTCAGCTGAGACAATCCCTCAGTCTGTTCTCTCACTGAAGTATCGAGGAGAATCGAGGGCCACTAGACACACTCCACATTCTTGGCTGAGAAACATCTAGCACATGTACAAGGCTCAATCCATTAGTGTAGTGAAAGCTTTCACCTATCCATACACATTTGGAACACATTAGATAGTCAACCAAAACAATCATGAATGATCCAGACAAGAAAACTCTTAACTCTTAAAGAGACACTGAAGTGGAAAAAAAAATGATATAATGAATTGGTTGTGTATTCTGAATAATTTCTAGAAGATTCGCAGCAAAGAAAATATTCTCATACTTTTATTTTCAGGTATATAGTGTTTTTTCTAACATTGCATTATTCTATAATATGTGCAGATTACACAACACTCAGCATTCAAAATGATTCTTTCAGAGCAGTCTGTGAAGTAATTACCTCTCCTCTAGCAAAGAAAAAGTAAACAGTTCACTTACAGTTGAGATAATAAAAGTCAGATAACAGCCCTCTCCACGACTAACTTAGTCGGAGAGCTTAATGGCTTGTTTGCATAGAGATAACAACTGGAGTTTCTCAACTCTTCCTGTACTGGAAACAATTAGACTGATGTATCTGATCTTAATGTTTTATTTCTTAGCTGTACTACACATACAAATCATAATATCATCATTTTGTTTTCACTTCAGTGTCTCTTTAAAACAACCCCTACCTGGTCTCCCTTTCAGAACGCTGGCAAGTGCAAACAAGGAGGTATTCATTTATTTTGATCTAATTTACAATGTGTAAAATGTAGTGTAAAATGTGTATTTTTACTTATGCATGTCCTTTTTTTTAACCACACTCACTGTCTCTATGCGTAGAATGAGCTCAGAGACAGCGTGGAGTGGAAATAAATATGGCATTCTCTATATCCCGCTCACTTCTGGTTTCCGTAAAGATATTGCATGATTATTGTCTCCAATGTGTAGATCCACAGAGCATTTCTCCAGATTGGATGTTCTCGGGTCTCATTTACTGCATGTATAATTGCAATCTCTATTTTAGTTTTTAAATCGCTCAGATGGATATGCCCGGTGCTCCTGTTGCCTAGCTGGGAGTGAGCCAAGGAACTCTATGAGCTGCCCTTGGTAAACTGTCCCACACCTTGCTGGTCTGTTGGTATCATTACACATTAACTAGGCAGACTCCACGTTTTCTTTTTGTGTGTGTTATGTTTAACCACAGAAATCCATCATTTTATTTATGACAAAAACAGTATGTGCTATTCTTTTCCACACTTCAAGTTACAGATGTAAATGTATAATTTTATCTGCATCGGAAGAGGTTCCAAAATGCTACCTTTTAATGCAACAAATGCAAGCTTCAGCTAAGAATATGTTTTTAAAATGTAGCCATAAGGCATGAAGCAGAATGTCTATTATGCCTCATACATACACTAGATGAAACGTGGCCGAGACGGCTGATAACGACCGCCTCTGGTGAGATTCTTGCCCATGTAACAGTGGCCCCTGATGACCCCCGACCAGCCTTGCAGATCAATTCGGTCCAGAGCTTTCCAAGAGCACTGTTCTCCTCACTTACCCCACCCACTGTGTGATGTCAAAGTGTATAAGGCTTTAGGTAGCAGGATCTGTGGGTAAGGTCAGGTGGCTGAGGCCAGGATGAGCATGATCATGCTGTTCACACTTTAGGGGCGTGGCAGAGACAAAGCTTTTTTCTGCTGCAGGAAGTTGCTGATGAACGGAGCTTTCACGCAGGAAAAATAATCTCTACTATTAAAAAGACTGTACAGCATGAGGAAACATTTGTGTCTGAGAGTTTATCCAAATAAAAATAAGCAAATCAGCCTTTGTTTTCTCGCTGACAAGACATATCAGGGACTTTGCAGGGAAATCACAGTCTGCTGCTCGCTCTGATGTGATCTGCCACAGATCTCGAAATCTGGAGTGTGCATATTCAATCATCAATTTTAGTAGCGGAAATGATAAGGGGTCTATCAGCATGCACATATACAATGACTTACCTAGAATATATCAGTTTTGTGCCTTCTGGCTCAGTAAACCCAGCCTAAGCCAGGTTCTAAATCAATCCCTCATTGTTAAAGGAGAAGTGCATGGTGTATCATTGTTTTGGGCATTCGATAGGAATAGCATTTGTAATTCATGCATTTCAGAAATGTTTTGTCCTTCAAAAGTTATCATCTGCACATAAATGTAAAAATTCTTTCTAGTCAGGGACAGGCAGCTGACTCGCCTATTTCAAGTCAGGAAATTGGAAAAACATTATTTGCACTACAGCTTCCAGTACAATAGTGTTATCTAGTGACACTGGTGGATCAATTCAGTACGTTTTACAAAATACATTTTAAATTGAATGATAAGTGGCAGCTGTGTCAATTCGGTTTTAGACTGCAGGTGGCAGTATACTGTGTGAAAGGTTATGGAATCTTCTGAGGGACCAAGTAGTAAAAAGATGACTTTTGGGTACAACCCATGTTGTACTTGGCAAAATAAATTGTTTCCAATTCTGATCATAGCAGGGAATGTGAAAAAAAAAAAACAAGGAAGCTCACTTTGATCTACACAGTGTTTTTGATATCAGAATCATTCAGGATTTCATATTCAAATGTAATGTTAATTATTGTGCAAAGCATGATCATTTTTAGTTTGGGCTCATTTAAAGTTTTTAAGAAAGTATTTTAATTAGCTGAAAATTTCACACATTCGGGCACACCTCTTCCTGGCTATGAAATGTTATCTTTAGATCTGTGCTTGAGGAATAAAATAATTCCACAGCATATCCTATTCCTGCATCTTCACTAATGAAAGCTCCTGTATGAAAAAACTGCTAAAAAATCAACTGCAAGAGTGGAGAGAAATTTCTATTTGTGTCCACAATTTCAGATTCAAAGTCAAACTAAACCCAATACTAAACAAGGCAAGTTATTATTTTGTATTTATACAGAGTACATTGTCTTGTCCCTTAAAGTGAACCTCCGGACTAAAAATCTACTCAGCAGAACTGAAAAGGCTTGGTGTTTCTTTAACAGTTTCACAGCATCAGAACTTTGTTTTTCTTACCAAAGCATCATTTTTAGCCCATCTCCACCCATCAAAGAAAACTGCCCGGGCTTTTTTTCCCCCTGATGTGGTTATTCACGTTGCCTAGCAACTGGGAGGGGTGATAAGCGCACAGGACGGTTGTAACTGTGTCTCATGCTCCCTGTCACCTCCTTTCAACCAAAAAGATGGCTGCCCTCATGAAATAAAAAATGTCCCTGTTCTTTTAAAACAGGATGGGTAAGAGATGATATTACTTACATCTATTTTAATTAACATAACTAATGTAACTTAATGACAGTATGTTTGTTTAGGCTGAAGTTCCTCTTTAACTTGTCCCTTAAAGTGAACCTCCGGACTAAAAATCTACTCAGCAGAACTGAAAAGGCTTGGTCCCTTAAAGTGAACCTCCGGACTAAAAATCTACTCAGCAGAACTGAAAAGGCTTGGTGTTTCTTTAACAGTTTCACAGCATCAGAACTTTGTTTTTCTTACCAAAGCATCATTTTTAGCCCATCTCCACCCATCAAAGAAAACTGCCCGGGCTTTTTTTCCCCCTGATGTGGTTATTCACGTTGCCTAGCAACTGGGAGGGGTGATAAGCGCACAGGACGGTTGTAACTGTGTCTCATGCTCCCTGTCACCTCCTTTCAACCAAAAAGATGGCTGCCCTCATGAAATAAAAAATGTCCCTGTTCTTTTAAAACAGGATGGGTAAGAGATGATATTACTTACATCTATTTTAATTAACATAACTAATGTAACTTAATGACAGTATGTTTGTTTAGGCTGAAGTTCCTCTTTAACTGTCCCTCAGAGGGGCTCACAATCTAATCACTACCATAGCCATATGTCTATGTATGTATAGTGTATTGTAGTCTAGGGCCAATTTAGGGGGAAGCTCTTCATTTCTGCCAATTTAGGGGGAAGCCAATTAACTTATCTGTATGTTTTGGAATGTGGGAGGAAACCTGGGTGCCCGGAGGAAACCCATGAAGACAATCAGCAGCGCTAGGACACTTCTGAAAAGGTCATCTAACTCACCCTGGGCTTCATTTGTTTTCTTTTCCCTGTATTTCTGAGATACTTCAGGAACTGCAGAACTTTTGATTTCCCTTTACTAGATTAAAGGTCTACTTCCACGGGCTGTTTTACCACAAGCAATCTTGGCTGTTTGTAATTGCAGCCTTTTGAAATCAATAGGCTGCATCCGAATCGTGTGTGGCCCGATGAAATAGTTCCGGCTGCAGTCTTCCGCAGATTGCATCCAGATACCTATAGCCGTGCATGGCAGGGCAATAGCGATTTAGATTGGACTTCCCACAAGCACAGGTACAGAGTCCGATTGGGAAACAGATGCAACAACCCAGTGGAAACCCACCCTTAAAGAGTAACTGTCAGGCTGCAGAAGCTAATTTAAACCTCTATTCTCCTGTGTTAAACAGTTTAGAAGGAAGTAAAAAAGGCATTAGTGAAGATAAAAATCTCAGTTACCTTTGATGTGTGCTTATCAGCAAAGCTGTTAGAGTCCCAAGAGGACGCAAGCCGCATACTATACTGCAAAGCATTCTGGGGCCCTCCCCTCGGCTGCTAATGAGACGTTACAGCAGCTTGTAATCAGTCCAGCGCGTAGCACTGATAAATCTCCGGGCAGAGTACACTGCAGGAGTCAGCTATTGTTCCTAGCCACATGGCTCATTAATATTCACTGCACACTGTGTTATTCAGTACGAGCTTTTCTGTGATCAGGAAGCAGGCAGGACATGACGACACATTTGACAGAAAAACATGGAGCCTGCCATGAGCTGTCAGGAGCATCTATCTCTGCATATACTATATACAAATTCTGTGAAATCCAAACGTGGACAGTGAAATGCATATGTAATGTAAGTACAGCCAATCTTTAGCTACTGATATATGTGTTTATTTTCTCTGAGACCTTATACCTAACAGCTCCTCTTTAAAGGTCTTAAAATTGCTCACATCTACTTCCTGTGACCTACAAAGTCTCATCTCTTCACTTAGGGCTCAGACACACTATACGCGCTCTTCGTGTTTTCGATTGATCAGCGCATTCTGAACGCTTTTTAAAAGTCATTCCCATTCCCTTGCATTAAAATCGCGTAAAAATCGCAGACGCTAAAAATGTATGCCATCGCATCAATTTTTACACGATTTTAATGCATGTGAATGGGAGCGATTTTTATAACGTGCTCAATCGAAAACGCTCAGAAAAGCGCTTTTAGTGTGTCTGAGCCCTTAGACAATGGGTTTCTACTGTAATACAGGGTCACATGGTCACACCTGACTTACACGTCCACCAGCTGATTCCAAAGAGGAGACAGAAAGCACACTGCACTGCAGTGTCAAGTAGATTTCCCCCAAGAAACGGGTGTTCTTACCACCACTTTGCTTTTATATCATGTTTATCCTGATTGTGATTAGGGCCTGTTCACACTAGGTCCACCAATGGACCACTTCCTGGATTGAATGGCAGTGTACCAATGGGTGTGTAGAACAGACTCATGCTTCCTATGGGAAAGCATGGACTGTGCACAATAAGTCTCCAGCGTGTCCAAATAAGTCCATTGCATTGCCGCAACACAACACACAAACCCAACCTGCATGATTTTTGGGACAGCAAATATGTTTCCAGACATTGGAACAAACCTGCTTCCTAGTGCAGCAAACATGGCAACTAACCACCCATGTGGAAGTGTATCCGTACTATAGAGATACACACACCCACTCTATTATATTGTAAACTGAGCATAAAGATTTGTACACACGTCAGAAGTCATTCAAAATTAAATATGAACGATGGAAGACCAGGCCCTGCGCAATGTGTCATTAGTGATGGTCCCTATACACACAACACTATGCACTACCAATGGATTGTCAGATAATTTGTGCGCATAGCAAGAAACAGCTTCTTTTTTTCATGCAGGTGCAATTTGCGGATGCTTCATTCATGATTCCTGTATACACTCCTGATTATAAACCATTGTTGGCCAAAACAATCCACCAGTCAAATCTGCCAAAGTGCCCGAGAACTGCTGTTGATCACTGTCTTTTTCAGTTAATTTCCATTTTCTTTAACGATAATTGGTCAGTCATTTGTTTTGAACTATTTCCATCTGGCGTGTGTACAATGCTTGAGGATTTGCCTTGCTTTGTTTGGTGTCCCCCCCCCCCCCCCCAAAAAAAAGAGGAAAGCAAGAAGGAGGGGCCTATAATACCTTTGACTTGTAACTGACATTTCATAGGCATAAGCATTTTCCTTCTATCCAAATCTTTCATCCCCCAGCCGCCAACCCCCCCCAAGTTCCAGGTTTACCATTGTGGACTTCCCTGTCTAGGAATCCTTCTCTAAATGTGAAGAACTGACCTGCAGGTCAATTTATTTACAAGTTTCAGCAGTCAAATGCCACAAGAATCAGCAAGTATTCAAATGCATTATACAGTAACTACATTACTTAAAACAGAGTCATGCTGCCTCTACATAATTATATTTACTAGCAAAAAGTAAGAAGAATAACCAACAAAAATAAATAGAAGAATGAACAGGTAGTGGAGAGACTCAGACATAATTCAAAGTAACAAATAAATATAAACCCTTACAAATACGGACAGTTACAAAGCATTATATGTACCAACGTTATACATTTTATTAATACTGTAATAGAAAATTATTAGGACCAAATGAAAACATGACACAGCCACTGCAATGTGGTGTGGAAGGTGTATCATGGATGGATCAATAAGTTTTGAATCAGGATGATGCCATTTATTGGCTGACTTCGAGATAAATAAGAAGTAACCTTTCGACTAATAATAAGCCTTCATCAAACTTAGTTCCTGCATATACTGAAAAGATTTTAAAATGTAACTAGATGCCTTAAAGAGACACTGAAGCGAAAAAAAAATTATGATATTATGATTTGTATGTGTAGTACAGCTAAGAAATAAAACATTAAAGAGAATCTGTATTGTTAAAATCGCACAAAAGTAAACATACCAGTGCGTTAGGGGACATCTCCTATTACCCTCTGTCACAATTTCGCTGCTCCCCGCCGCATTAAAAGTGGTTAAAAACAGTTTTAAAAAGTGTGTTTATAAACAAACAAAATGGCCACCAAAACAGGAAGTAGGTTGATGTACAGTATGTCCACACATAGAAAATACATCCATACACAAGCAGGCTGTATACAGCCTTCCTTTTGAATCTCAAGAGATCATTTGTGTGTTTCTTTCCCCCTGTTTTCATGTACTGAAGTTTCAGGCTGCTCGTTTCTTCCTGCAAACAGCTTTGCCCTTGTCTGTAATTCTTCAGTATGTGAAAGCCCAGCCAGCTCAGAGGATGATTTATCCAGCTTGTAAAAGATAATAGAGAAGAGAGAAGCTGCACTAATCTAAATAACACACAGGCAGTGTGCAGAGAGGGGCCAGGAGGGGGGAGATGCATCACAGAACCACAACACTGAAGAACTTGGCAGCCTTCCAGACACAGGCCGACAAGTCTGACAAGAGAAAGATAAGTTGATTTATTACAGAGATGGTGATAGTAGAACGTGCTGCAGTAAGCCAGAGGACATTAGAATAGATTTTGGAACTTGTAGGATGGAAGAAAACCGGATGAAATTTTTGTTACGGAGCCTCTTTAAGATCAGATACATCAGTCTAATTGTTTCCAGTACAGGAAGAGTTAAGAAACTCCAGTTGTTATCTCTATGCAAAAAAGCCATTAAGCTCTACGACTTTCAAAGTCGTGGAGAGGGCTGTTATCTGACTTTTATTATCTCAACTGTTATTGAACTATTTACTTTTTCTCTGCCAGAGGAGAGGTCATTAGTTCACAGACTGCTCTGAAAGAATCATTTTGAATGCGGAGTGTTGTGTAATCTGCACATATTATAGAATGATGCAATGTTAGAAAAAACACTATATACCTGAAAATAAAAATATGAGAATATTTTCTTTGCTGATAATCTTTAGTAATTATTCATAGTACACAACCAATTCATTATATCATATTTTTTTTTTTCGCTTCAGTGTCTCTTTAAAGCAGATCCGAGATGAAAAACTTAAGCTGGCCATACACTAGGCCGATTACCCGCCGATCGGTAGCAGATTCAATCACTGGGATCGAATCTGCTGTCAAATCGTTCACGCAACACGCTAATTTTTAATCTATTTCAGCCTGAAATAGATCGGTCCCGTCGATCGCACAGTGCGGGAAATTACCGTCGATCGCCGCGGGTAAGGAGCGCATCGCTAGCAGCGTACGACCGACGCAGGTATACATTACCTGAAGCTGGCTCCCGGCATCTTCTCCGCATCACCTCCCGGCTGGCATCTTCTCCGCATCAGCTTCCGCATCCCGGCATTCAGCATAGCTTCCTGTGTCACTGCAGTGACAGCGGAAGTACAAATAGAGGGCGCTCTATTTGAACTTCCGCTGTCACTGGAGTGACAGAAAGTTATGCCGGATGCCGGGATGCAGAAGCTGATGCGGAGAAGATGCCCGCCGGGAGCCGATGCGGAGAAGATGCCCGGGGCTTCAGGTAATGTATGCAGGGGCCCGGGGGGCGACAGCGGCAGCTCAGCAGATTGTGATCGGTTTCAGGCTGAAATCGATTCACAATATGTCTGCAGTAAAGGCAGCCATACGATCCCTCTCTGATCAGATTCGATCAGAGAGGGATCTATCTGTTGGTCGAATCTGATGGCAAATCGACCAGTGTATGGCTACCTTAACTATAACAAGTAACTTGTCTATATACATTATCTTATCTAAAGTTTAGATAGCTTACACAGCAAATCTAGCTGCAAAAAGCTTCAACAGTTTATGTTAAATTATTTATTCCTGTGATACAATGAGAGCGGCAATGTTCTGCTTGTGATCATTACACACAGGCATGCTGATCTGTATCTCCAGCCCTCAGCCCGTGAAAACTTCACTCCCTCTCCTCATCCCCTCTGCCTCTGAAATCTCTGCCTAGTAACCTCCTTCTCCTCTTGCCCAGACTGAGCTCCCATAAGCCCTTGCTACATGGATCTGAGAGTGCCAATGTTCACTGGAAAAACTGTGGGCAAGGCTTGTTTCGTTTATAGGGTATTAGAGTATTAAAAAAAAAAAAAAGTATTTGGCTTGAGGAATGCAATGAGTAAAAGTTTATCTCGGATCCACTTTAATTGCCACTTCAGGAGTGTTCCACAGGCATTCTAGTTAAATAGTTAAGATCACCTGTTACCTAAACAGAACATACAACAAACTTAGGGCTGGTTCAGACGGACGTCTGCGTGGCGTCGCGTTTGGGGGCGTTGCGGCGGCTGCGCGGTCAGGCTTTCAGTAGCCTTTGCGTCGTGTTCCGATGCGGTCGCGTTTTTTCTTCCCCTTGGGGAACATTAGCCGTCACGGTTGGCCGCCCCCTGGAAGCGACATGTAGCCCGAACGCTAGCGAGAAATCGGGACCCGAACGACGCGTTCGTGTAAACGCGCGCAAAAGCTCGGTGTAAACGCTCTCATTCACTTGAATGGGAGCGTTTACCGCGACATTCCGAACGCTTGCGGTAAACGCTCCGCAAGCGTCCGTCTGAACCAGCCCTTAGGATGATGGGGAGACATCGTAAATCTAGAGTTCAAACATGAGTAGGCTGACTAAATGCACCATTAGTTCTAAGCTAAAGAGAATTGTGGCATTTAAAATCCCATCTTCCAAGCACATGAAATAAAGTGAATAGTGGCATTAAATACCATTTTACCAATATGAAACAAAAATGAAAAAATAAAAAGAATTGTGGCATTTAAAACTTATCGTACCAGCACAAGAAGTTAGAGTCTTTGTTTAGACAGCACGGTGGCATAGTGGTTAGCGATCTTGCCTTGCAGCGCTGGGTCCCCGGTTTGAATCCCAGCCAGGTCAATATCTGCAAGGAGTTTGTATGTTCTCCCCGTGTCTGCGTGGGTTTTCTCGGGGCTCTCCGGTTTCCTTCCACTTCCCAAAAACATACATATAAGTTAATTGGCTTCCCCTAAATTGGCCCTAGACTATGATACATACACTACACAATACATACATAGACATATGACTATGGTAGGGACTAGACTGTGAGCCCCTCTGAGAGACAGTTAGTGACAAGACTATATATAGTCTGTACAGCGCTACGTGATATGTCAGCGCTATATAAATACTTGAATAAATAAATAACCACTTTGTCCACTGCTACAGTATATCTACGTCATATGTGGTACCCTCCAAGCCACCATGACGTAGATATACTGACTTGCTTGCAGCCCTGCTGTGCACGATCGGGAGCGCTTCCAAGCGCACCCTCCGGCACTGTCAGCCGCCTTACTAATTGGTGAAACAGCGGTGATCCTTCATCTCTCCCCTCGGTGACCAGATCGGCTAAAAAAAGGTAATCAGCAAGCAGCCTCTCTCACCATACCTCGTTCCAGCGATGAGCCTGCAGCCCAAGCCTCCAATCCCCGCTCTGAACTCAGCCGTGTAATGCCGGTTACCCGGGTCCCAGCTTGATGACGTCATCAAGCCGGGACTCGGCTATTCAGCATTCACAGGGCTGCATGCAGAGCGGGGATTGGATGCTCAGGCTGCAGGCTGATCGCTGCAACAAGATAAGGTGAGTCAGGCTGCTTGCTGATCATTTTTTTATAGCGATCTGGCCACTGAGGGGGCTGCCTGGGGAGGGGGGGGGGGCGGAAGGTTGACATCTGGCTATCTATTATGGGGTGCTTAGACCCCTGGTAGGGGATGGGGGTGAAATGTGCAGCTGGGGGGGGGATAAAATAAGAGGGGCCACATACAGTGGGTTGCAAAAGTATTCGGCCCCCTTGAAGTTTTCCACATTTTGTCACATTACTGCCACAAACATGCATCAATTTTATTGGAACTCCACGTGAAAGAGCACCTTCTTCCACATGGTTGCTGTGTCCCCCACATGGCTTGTGGCAAACTGCAAATGGGACTTCTTATGTTTTTCTGTTAACCAAGTTAAGACCAATACAAAGTGGTGTACATGTGAGAAGTGGAACGGAAAGTGGAACGGAAATCATACATGATTCCAAACATTTTTTTTACAAATAAATAACTGCAAAGTGGGGTGTGCGTAATTATTCGGCCCCCTGAGTCAATACTTTGTAGAACCACCTTTTGCTGCAATTACAGCTGCCAGTATTTTAGGCTATGTCTCTACCAGCTTTGCACATCTAGAGACTGAAATCCTTGTCCATTCTTCTTTGCAAAACAGCTCCAGCTCAGTTAGATTAGATGGACAGCGTTTGTAACCAGCAGTTTTAAGATCTTGCCACAGATTCTCAATTGGATTTAGATCTGGACTTTGACCGGGCCATTCTAACACACGGATATGTTTTGTTTTAAACCATTCCATTGTTGCCCTGGCTTTATGTTTAGGGTCATTGTCCTGCTGGAAGGTGAACCTCCGCCCCAGTCTCAAGTCTTTTGCAGTATCCAAGAGGTTTTCTTCCAAGTTTGCCCTGTATTTGGCTCCATCCATTTTCCCATCAACTCTGACCAGCTTCCCTGTCCCTGCTGAAGAGATGCACCCCCGAGCATGATGCTGCCACCACCATATTTGACAGTGGGGATGGTGTGTTCAGAGTGATGTGCAGTGTTAGTTTTCCGCCACACATAGCGTTTTGCATTTTGGCCAAAAATTTCCATTTTGGTCTTATCTGACCAGAGCACCTTCTTCCACATGGTTGCTGTGTCCCCCACATGGCTTGTGGCAAACTACAAACGGGACTTCTTATGCTTTTCTGTTAACTATGGCTTTCTTCTTGCCACTCCTCCATAAAGGCCAACTTTGTACAGTGCATGACTAATAGTTGTCCTATGGACAGAGTCTCCCACCTGAGCTGTAGATCTCTGCAGCTCGCCCAGAGTCACCATGGGCCTCTTGACTGCATTTCTGATCAGCGCTCTCCTTGTTCGGCCTGTGAGTTTAGGTGGATGGCCTTGTCTTGGTAGGTTTACAATTGTGCCATACTCCTTCCATTTCTGGAAGCCTAAGCCTGCTTAAAATTTCTCAATAACTTGATCCCTGACCTGTCTGGTGTGTTCTTTGGACTTCACGGTGTTGTTGCTCCCAATATTCTCTTTTAGACAACCTCTGAGGCCCTCACAGAGCAGCTGTATTTGTACTGACATTAGATTACAGACAGGTGCACTCTATTTAGTCATTAGCAGTAGCACTCATCAGGCAATGTCTATAGGCAACGGACTGCACGCAGATCAAAGGGGGCCGAATAATTATGCACACACCACTTTGCAGTTATTTATTTGTAAAAAATGTTTGGAATCATGTATGATTTTCGTTCCACTTCTCATGTGTACACCACTTTGTGTTGGTCTTTCATGAGGAATTCCAATAAAATTGATTCATGTTTGTGGCAGTAATATGACAAAATGTGGAAAACTTCGAGGGGGCCGAATACTTTTGCAACCCACTGTATTTATATTTTGAGTGTAGAATTTTATACTGGGGGCAGATCTGGCTATAATGGTGCCCCCCCCATCCCCACCATTGGGTGCACACGCTAATCCTGAGGGCACATCTGGCTATACTGGGGGGTGACTGATATTGGGGACACATCTGGCTATGGGGGGGGGGGGGGGGGCTGATGCTCGGGACACATTTTGCTATCTATACTGGGGGACATGATACTGGTGACATGTTTTCATTTTTCCCCTCTTTTTCCCATTAAAACGCATAGAAAACATTTTTGGTCTAGGGACAAAATACCCACCATTGGAAGTCTAGTTTGTCCTGAAAAAAACGATACATAGATCATTTAGGTGTAGTGAGCAGGGATAAGGTTATGGCTGATTAAATAGGGACATAGCTAAAACGTCAAAATTGCTCTGGTCCATAAGGGGAAAACAAGGTCTGGATGCGAAGTGGTTAAACCTACAGCTTTGAACTAATGTATACATTTTGTTTTTTGTGTTAGTCGCACTTTATGCAATTTGAAGCCACCCATTAATACAGTGACGAGCAAATCGCTTAAACTGTGTCCAGGTGAACAAAAGTGTATGGGTAATGGGAGATCAGTATATTTTTTATTATCCTTTTTTCTGCTGTTTACAGTGAACCTGCGGTGGCATTTATCCCACATAAATTCTTTTGGGTGGATGGATCAACAGTATTAAGCACCAGGACAGTACAAAGGAATGGATCTTCTGCTGGTTTGAAGTGCACTGAGAGTATTGAATCTAAAGATGTGGATTGTTGAATATATCAAACACCAAGCATAAGGAAATAAGAACTGGTAATCTTTACCTCCCTGATGCATTTTGAGGTTAAAAAACAACTTCCTCAGTAAACTCCTTGACATGTAAAGGTAATAAACAAGTAAACCACGTCAAAATAACTATAAACTAGTTCTTATCGTAATCTGGGTGTTTAAAGCGGAATATAACCCTGCATTTCAACTTTGCTCTAAAACATTATTTACAGTATATTATATGCAACCAGCATTTTTTTTACTAGACCAGCATTGGAAGGGTTACACAGAGCTTTAAAGTTCCTGGAGATTTCTGCAGACGCATCCCAAGCTGACATAGATACATTTTGTTTACATAAATATATCTAAGTGTTGAATGTGACTCGCTCTCTCTGACTGAGAAGGAGCTGGAGGGCAGCCAAAGAGTGTGTAACATTTCTCAATAGATACATTTAACTAAATAGAATGTAACAATCTGAACTTCTGCATATCTCTCCACGGAACTTGAAACCTCTGTGTTTAACCCTTCCAATGCTGGTCTAGTAAAAAAAAAAATGCTTTTTGCATATAATATGCTGTAAATAATGTTTTAGAGCAAAGTTGAAATGCAGGGTTATATTCCGCTTTATTAATGAATAGAATCCAGGTAAATGGTCAATAAAGTAACACAGTGACAGTGGGCATGCAGTGGTCTGTGGTATATTTGCAAAGACTTACAGCCCAACTCAAAATACAGGTACAAATACACAATCAGATATCTTAAAGTGCCTAAACCACTATGCTTCTTGTTAAAAAAAAATTGCTATAAAGATTTTTGGCAGATGATCTGAAACTAGACAGCTGAATGAGCAGGTTCTATGCATAACATTGCTTAACTTGGCATTGCTTAAAGGACAATTGTAACGAGATGTATATGGAGGCTGCCATATTTATATCCTTTTAAGCAATACCACTTGCCTGGCTACCTTGCTGATCCTCTGCCTCTGATACTTTTAGCCACAGACCCTGAACAAGCATGCAGCAGATCAAATGTTTCTTCCATTATTGTCAGATCTGACAAGATCACCTGCATGCTAGTTTCTCGTGTTATTCAGACACTACTGCATTCAGATAGATCATCAGTGCTGCCAGGCAACTGGTATTGTTTAAAAGGAAATAAATATGGCAGCCTCCATATACATCTCATTACAATGATCTTTCAACATCATCATGGTATTCAGACTGCAAAGGGGTGTAAAGAATACCCCTGTGTGAGTTTGTGCAGCAGGACCCACCTGTTAACAGGCCTCCTGACCAGGCAATTTAAATGGCATTTATTTGACAAAAACTAATCAAAAAGTTTCTGTGCAAACAACAAGCAGCTCTGACACGGAACGCCTTCACAGAACTAGGGAAACCTTTGTGCCTGGAGCGGCCATTAAATCACAACAAAACGTTCACAAAAGGATGCAGATACTTAATGATATCAACAAGGTTGGCTCTAATTAAAGCTGTGGGATGCAGCTTGATTACTGTTACGTATAGTTAATGCAGCAGCCACTCTGGATAGTAATTATGGAGCTTTACAGCACAGGAGGAGTGTTTTTCCTTTAGTTATTCAGTTTTATAGGCAAATAAGTACAGCAAGGTCACATCTTCCCCCGCAAGAGCAATATTTGATGAAAGTGCGGATATAAAACTCGGACTGGTGACATGGGGGTCAGCACTGCCAGCCAAATGGTAAACAAATTAGGATCTATTCCGCGTCTAAGCTGCGGCACGTCTCAGATGATACATGGATAGCATTCTCACTATCATCATTTATTTCAAATGCTGCCATTTCGGGGCATACTTATTTTTAAGGTACATTCCTCTGACCGAAGTACTGCTCAAGGTTCCTTGTGATGTCCCTGGCTGTATCTTATGTTATTTTATTCCAAACTATGCAGAAATCTACATATCAGGCCCAGTTCCTAAGAACTGACATCAGGTGTTTCTGACATTTCTGTCAGATCCGACAAGATTAGCTGCATGTTGGTTAACCTCCCTGGCGGTTTATTAAAATCCGCCAGGGGGCAGCAAATACGTTTTTTAAATATTTTTTTTTTCAATGTAGCGAGACAACGTCAGCGCTCAGCGGCATCCCCCCAGCGAAGGCGATCGGAGATCAAGAGATCCTGTTCAAAGAATGGGATCTCTTGGAGGGCTTCCCCCGTCGCCATGGCGACGGGGCGGGATGACGTCACCGACGTCATCGACGTTGTGACGTCAAAGGGGAATCCGATTCACCCCACAGCGCTGCCTGGCACTGATTGGCCAGGCAGCGCACGGGGTCTCGCCTGGAGGGGCCCTGCATCGCGGCGGGTAGCGGCGGATCGGCGGCGGCAATCGGGTGAGACACGCAGCAAGCAAAGTGCTTGCTGCGTGTTTTAAAAAAAAATAAATATTCAAATCGGCCCAGCGGGGCCTTAGCGGCGACCTCCGGCGGTAATGGACGTAACAATGCGTCCATACCGCTAAGGAGGTTAAAAGGATATTTCTTAAAAGTAAATTAATATGACAGCCTCAATATACCTCTCACTTTAGTTGTCCTTTAACCACTTCACCCCAAAGCGGTTTTTACCCTAACGGACAAGAGTGATTTTCACCTTTCAGTGCTTATCCTTTTCATTTGCCAATAGCTTAAAGTGAACCAGAGACGAAGCACCCTCATGTATTTTACCATATATATCGGTGGGAACATTAGAGAAAACACCTACCCTGCTGTCTGTTTCATTATTTACTGTTCAGATTGCTTCTAATTAGCCCTGATAAAATCCCCGACTGAGCATTCAGTCTGGCTTTGCTATAATGACTCAGCTATAATGATTCCTGAGCAGAGCCACAAGGGGGCAGGCTTGGGCTTGAAAAGACACCAGAGAACACAGACTCCGCTATAAAAATTCCTGAGCAAAGCCAGACGGAATGTTCAGTCTGGGATTTTATCATGGCTGATAACAAGCAAGCTGAACAGTTAAAAATGAAACCGAGAGCAGGGTAGGTGTTTTCTATAATGTCCCCATTGATATATATGGTAAAATACATGAGGGTGGTTCGTCTCTGGTTCACTTTAATCACTACTAATCACAATGAAATGATCTATATGTTGTTTTTTTCACCACCAATTGGACTTTTTGGGGTTGATATTTGTTTTTAGTAATTACTTTACTTTCTATGCATTTTAAAGGGAAAAACAAGGAAAAAATACACTATTTCTCCAATTTCATCCCCTATAGTTTTAATATAAACACGGCTACTGTGCATAAAACCCAAACATTTTATCTGCCTATTTGTTCTGGTTATCACAAGATTTTAATTATGTCCCTAGTACAAAGTATGGTGACCATAAAGTATTCGGAAATTAAGGTGCATTTTTTTCTTTGGGGTTTTTTTCCCCACTATTTTTACGTGCACGTGCACAGGAATACAAGTGCATGCGCGGGAACGTGCACGCGCACAGTGGCATTGGCACTGTCTGACTTATAAAAACGTCCTGGAGCCATTAAGAGACTCTAGCAGGGCATTTTATAAGTGAGCTTGTCATTGAGTGGTTAAGGTGTCTTCTCGATCTGCCATCAGGACTATTACCAGCTAGATCCCTCTCTAATCTAATCTGATTAGAGAGGGATATATTGCCCCCCCCCCCCCCCTACACACACACACACTGCAGACAGATTTCTAATAGATTTCAGTATGAAATCTATTGAAAATCGACCTAGGGGACTTTGCTTCAATGGCAATTTAAAAACTGTACCAATAAAAAGGTATGACTGGACTGGAAGGAAAATACAGTCATGTCACCAGTAAGCGGAAAAAAACAAAACAAAAAAACGGTTATGGCACCATAACTGGGGATTCCAATGATGTACAAGTGAACTTATTGTTCTAAAAAGGTTGTTGCACTATCAGTGAGGCATCTGAAATCTCTAAAATGTACCCAAAGTTCATCATAACTAGTTTATGTAAGATAATGAATTTTGGCCTGAGCTCTTCTCAGGAGTTACCTCATAGAGTTAATTTCTCACCTTATTTATCTAACAGGTTTGGAGCTTTGAGTGTCCTTGTGAGAGGTATTTACGGTAATCATCTTCCTGAAGACAAGACAAATTACATTTATATTGCACTTTTCTCCTGTCAGACTCAAAGCGCCAGAGCTGCAGCCACTAGGGAGCCCTCTATAGGCAGTAGCAGTGTCAGGGAGTCTAGCCCAAGGACTCCTTACTGAATAGGTGCTGGCTTATTGAGCAGTAAGAGCCAGAATATGAGCCCAGGTCTCCTGTGCGAGAGGCAGTGCCCTTAACCAGTGCACTATCCAGCTAACAGTTGCCTGTCAGTGGTGCAAATTATTCTGCACAGAGGGACAGAGATTCGGCGGAAGCTGTCGCCGAAGGTCCCTAACCCTCCCCCCCCCCCCCCCCCCCGCCGGAAGCTCCGCTCACTGCGTGCGGGTTGCTGTCGCTAGTCCGCGTACACACGGCGGACTAGCGACAGTTGCGGCAAAGTTGCGGCGACAGCTGTTGCCGGCGATTGACCAAGTCAATCGCCTGGCGACAGCTCTTAGGAGCGACGGTTCCGTGGTTGCGGCGACAACTTTGGCCCGTGTGTATGAGGCTTAATACTTTTAGCCATAGACCCTGAACAAGCATGCAGATCAGATGTTTCTGACTGAAATCTGACTGGAACAGCTACATGCTTGTTTGCTTGTTTCAGGTATGTGATGCAGAGTTCAGCTGGGCTGCCAGGCAACTGGTATTGATTAAAAGGAAATGCATATGTTAGCCTCCATATTCCTCTCACTTCAGGTGTGCTTTGAAGCCAGTAAATGATTATTACTGCCAGGAAATTAGCATGCTCAGGCTTAGGTCAGCAATGGAAGCCTCCATAGTTCTCTCACAGGGATGGTGATAATAGCTTTGGGTCCCATGTTTGCTCTCCCACACGTGACACAGGTTAATGCATGTAACCAATTTCCCCGATAGGTTTTACTGCCTAATAAAAAGGAAATAAGGCTCTCTTATAAATAAGATATCATTTCCCTTTAAGATTCATTTATTTTATCGGTTTGCAGGCGGTGCACCTGACTCGATCGGGGATTTTATGGCCATCCAGCATGTATTTTTAATGTTTGCAATTAGGAAGCCAATAACACCAGCCAATCTGCCACTGTCATCCTGTTCACAGTAAAAGTCACTGATGTGCATTAGCCGAGGCATTCCGCTTAATAAAGTCTAATAATATGGTCTATCACCATGTAGTTGTGTGGAAACATTCATCTCTGCAGTGTGGGAAAGTGGCAAAAACAGAAGGCTTTATGGCAGAGAGGGAAGAGCTTCCGGAATACTTTCCAGTGATATCGCGCTCGCTCTTCATTCGCCTTAAAGGAAATCTCCACAGCGTATCATTGGATTGGGAATTCAATATGAATATCATTTGTAGCTGATACCATCCAGAAATGATATCAGCTGCACAAGTTATAAGCCAGCTGCTCTATTTGAATAAGCCATGAGGTAACCAGGGAGACAGATTATTTGCATTATGCTAAGTACATAAACTAGGTAAAAGTCATTGCATATAGGAGCTATTTCCTATGAACGAGTAACATTTGCGAACAAAGAGATGGGCAATGGCTCTGTACATACAGCAATGACATGGTTGTTTAGAACACTGGGCAGACTGCGGAGAAACAGACTGGGGATATCCATTCAAAGTCAGTCAGTCCTCAGTCATTGGTGATCTAATGGTGTTTGTATAATCGGTCTCACATGAGTGATAATCATGTAAACGGATCCAGCAGGGTAGATCATCAGTAGTGCCCAAGAATTATCGCTGTAAGCTCTAGACTTGTCCGAGAATCATCGCTGTAGTAAGCTCTAGATTTGCCAGAGAACCATTGCTGTAGTAAGCTCTAGACTTGCCCGAGAACCATTGCTGTAGTAAGCTCTAGACTTGCCCGAGAATCATTGCTGTAGTAAGCTCTACACTTGCCCGAGAATCATCGCTGTAATAAGATCTAGACTTGCCTGAGAATCATTGCTGTAGTAAGCTCTACACTTGCCCGAGAATCATCGCTGTAGTAAGATCTAGACTTGCCTGAGAATCATTGCTGTAGTAAGCTCTAGACTTGCCCGAGAATAATCGCTGTAAGCTCTAGACTTGCCCGAGAACCATTGCTGTAGTAAGCTCTAGACTTGCCCGAGAATCATTGCTGTAGTAAGCTCTACACTTGCCTGAGAATCATTGCTGTAGTAAGCTCTACACTTGCCAGAGAATCATCGCTGTAGTAAGGTCTACACTTGCTCCAGAATCATTGCTGTAGTAAGCTCTAGACTTGCCCGAGAATCATAGCTGTAGTAAGCTCTAGACTTGCCAGAGAATCATTGCTGTAGTAAGCTCTACACTTGCCTGAGAATCATTGCTGTAGTAAGCTCTACACTTGCCAGAGAATCATCGCTGTAGTAAGGTCTACACTTGCTCCAGAATCATTGCTGTAGTAGGCTCTAGATCATCGCTGTAGTAAGCTCTAGACTTGCCCGAGAATCATAGCTGTAGTAAGCTCTAGACTTGCCAGAGAATCATTGCTGTAGTAAGCTCTAGACTTGCCCGAGAATCATCGCTGTAGTAAGATCTAGACTGGCCTGAGAATAATCACTGTAGTAAGTTCTAGACTTGCCCGAGAATCATCACTGTAGTAAGCTCTAGACTTGTCCGAGAATCATCGCTGTAGTAAGCTCTAGACTTGCCCAAGAATCATCGCTGTAGTAAGCTCTAGACTTGCCCGAGAATCATCGCTGTAGTAAGATCTAGACTTGCCCGAGAATCATCACTGTAGTAAGCTCTAGACTTGCCCGAGAATCATCACTGTAGTAAGCTCTAGACTTGTCCGATAATCATCGCTGTAGTAAGCTCTAGACTTGCCCGAGAATCATCGCTGTAGTAAGCTCTAGACTTGGCCGAGAATCATCGCTGTAGTAAGCTCTAGACTTGCCCAAGAATCATCGCTGTAGTAAGCTCTAGACTTGCCCGAGAATCATCGCTGTAAGCTCTAAACTTGCCCGAGAATCATCGCTGTAGTAAGCTCTAGACTTGCCCGAGAATCATTGCTGTAGTAAGCTCTAGACTTGCCCGAGAATCATCGCTGTAGTAAGCTCTAGACTTGCCCGAGAATCATCGCTGTAGTAAGATCTAGACTTGCCCGAGAATCATCACTGTAGTAAGCTCTAGACTTGCCCGAGAATCATCACTGTAGTAAGCTCTAGACTTGTCCGATAATCATCGCTGTAGTAAGCTCTAGATTTGCCCGAGAATCATCGCTGTAGTAAGCTCTAGACTTGCCCAAGAATCATCGCTGTAGTAAGCTCTAGCCTTGCCCGAGAATCATCGCTGTAGTAAGCTCTAGACTTGCCCGAGAATCATTGCTGTTGTAAGCGCTAGACTTGCCCGAGAATCATCGCTGTAGTAAGCTCTAGACTTGCCCGAGAATCATTGTTGTGGTAGGCTCTAGACTTGCCCGAGAATCATTGCTGTAGTAAGCTCTAGACTTTCCCGAGAATCATCTCTGTAGTAGGCTCTAGACTTGCCCGAGAATCATCACTGTAGTAAGCTCTAGACTTGCCCGAGAATCATCACTGTAGTAGGCTCTAGACTTGCCCGAGAATCATCACTGTAGTAAGCTCTAGACTTGCCCGAGAATCATCACTGTAGTAGGCTCTAGACTTGCCCGAGAATCATCACTGTAGTAGGCTCTAGACTTGCCCGATAATCATCGCAGTATAAGCTCTAGACTTGCCCGAGAATAATCGCTGTAGTAGGCTCTAGACTTGCCCGATAATCATCGCTGTAGTAAGCTCTAGACTTGCCAGAGAATCGTGGCTGTAGTAGGCTCTAGACTTGCCGAGATTCATCGCTGTAGTAGGCTCTAGACTTGCCCGAGAATCATCACTGTAGTAGGCTCTAGACTTGCCCAAGAAATATCACTGTAGTAAGCTCTAGACTTGCCCGAGAAACATCACTGCAGTAGGCTCTAGACTTGCCCGAGAATCATCGCTGTAGTAGGCTCTAGACTTGCCCGATAATCAGATAATCATTGCTGTAGTAAGCTCTAGACTTGCCCGAGAATCATCGCAGTAGTAGGCTCTAGACTTGCCCGAGAATCATCACTGTAGTAGGCTCTAGACTTGCCCGATAATCATCGCAGTAGTAAGCTCTAGACTTGCCCGAGAATCATCGCTGTAGTAAGCGCTAGACTTGCCAGAGAACCATTGCAGTTGTCTTTTTGCATGTTGGGCTGCTACACAAAGAATGACTGTCCTGGATCGTTCATTTCTAATGACTTATCTAGCTGATGTATTTGGCTTTACAGCTGGAAATACTGTATAATAGAATCTGCCCTCTGCCTGTATAAAGCAAATCTGAAGCGAAAAAAAAAGCATATGATATAATGAATTGTATTACGGATAAGGAATAGAACATTAGTAGCAAATATTTATATTTGCTACTAATTATATTATATTTATATTTTCAGTTATATAGCTTTTTTTAAAAAAATAACATTGCATCATTCTGTCACAGTTGCAGCTTTTAGGCTGCTTACACACAGGGACGTTACAGGCGCACGTGCAGCCTTTAACGCTCCCCCAACGCACAGCAATGTAACACAAGTGGGCTGTTCACACTGCCCCCGTTGCGTTACATGTAACGCTGCACGTTCTTCCGAAAGTGCAGCATGCTACGGCGTTACAGCGGCTTAAGCCGCGTTAGACTGTTTGCACATGCTCAGTCATGTTGGGGAGGAGCGGAGAGTGGCCAGGCACATGGCTAATTAATATTCACTGCACGTTGTGACGTGCAGTGTTTACTTCCTGGGGCGGCCGCTCTGTGCGGCGATTGGCCGGCGGGACCATGTGATGCCGCATGCGTCCAAGAGTACACATCACGGCATAACGGACGCCAGAGTGAGTTACACAACGCGGCTCACTCTGATGTCCACATCGAAGACCACCAGGCCTTGCGTTAGGTGCACGTTATGCGACCTTAACGTAGCACCTAACGCAACGTCTTGGTGTGCAAAAAGCCTAAAAGCACACTCTCTCTTTTAAACGATAAAACAAAAGCAAAAATAAAGGCCCCTTGAACTTTCCTGTAGCAAAACCTTATCTCAAGCTGTCTCTCACTGTTTTTTGACTGTTTAAGTGCTTCAGAAAACAGAACTGTATTTGACCCAGTGGGTAAAAGAGCTCAGAGAAGCTCTTTTCCATAGATTATAACTGAAATGTTTAAACCCTTCCAGTACTGGAAAACAATATGAGGCTCTTTCCTTTGCTACTAATGTTCTATTTTGTAGCTCTACAGTACTACACATACAATTCATTAAAGTATACATTTATTTTCACTTCAGGTTTGCTTTAACGTGGTTTACAGGATGGAAGTTTAAATAATACACAGTCTGAAAGTTCACTAAAGTCCCACCATGATACACAGAGGTTTAAACAGCAGAAACACTGTTAAGGTTATAATAAGACTTTAAATTGTTAATTTATAACAAGATTGTAATGTACAGCAATCTCTAAAATCGTATAAACCATATTTAAAGATTAATTGCAAGAATTGATAGAATTAGGGATTACGCTTATTTAGCATATGCTGAAGTCCAGCTGCCTCAGCAAGAATGGGTCAGAGGAAGGAGATGGGAAGCCTTTGGACTATCCAGAGGCTTTCCTCTACCTAGGTAAGTATCTCATTTTTTTTTATTATTTTATTATTATTTTTTGGAGGGGGGCAGCCTTGGGTTCTCTTGCATTCTGCACACTGTAGCTGCTCAATAGTTTGGTCATATGCATTTCATCTCAGATATCTCAAATTACAATGTGTACATATTTATTTTGTAACTGAACCTTTTTTTGGACTCGCATATAATAGCGCTGTGTATTTTGTACTACAAATCCTGATAAAGAGAAAAGGAAGACAATGCACATTTCTATGGAACTCACAATTAGTTCTATAAACACATCATTTTGTGCTTTGGGTTCATTTTAAACCAGCTTTTCAGCATTCCTAATAGATGCTATTAAGCTGAGTGCAAGCTGCAGTTTTGTCATCAGCCATTTAAGGACATGCTTACACACGCAGTTGTTGGTTTAGTCTACTGAATAAACCACCCTTCCCCATTTGTAAAAGATACAAGGCTTAAAAAGCCCACCTTCCGGAAATCATTTGCTAGCTCTCAATAATGCATAACGAAGATGTTGAAAACTCTAATGGGCTTTATTGCAGTCTGTTTCCCAATCTGGGAAAATTTCCTTTACTTCCTGTCCGATTAAGATTACGACAGGGCTGTGGACTCGGAGTCGGAGTCGGGGCAATTTTGGGTGTCTGGAGTCGGAGTCGGGAAATAATGCACCGACTCAGACTCCGACTCCTAATGAATTTGTAACTGTAATTAAAATAGAAAATATGATAAAATGTTCTATTTCTCAGATAATAGTCATTACAAATAATGTATATATACAGTATATATACAGTAATAGCTGTGCTTAGTCCACAAAGATGAAATAAACCAATCAAAATTAGTTACTTGTGCTGCTTCAATAAAGCAGTCCCCATATTTTTAAGGTCAGATATACATATCTGATTGTGACAGTATATATGATGTGTACACAGGAATCTCTTATATATACGAAATAACATCTCTGCTGTAAGTATAAAGCCTGATGTGTAGCTGTGTCACTAATAGAGATGGTCAATGAGATGCAAATAATTCTGCATTGATGCTGGTTTATGAAAATGTATGCACGCTCTTTGCTCATGAAATCAAATAATTTGATAGGTTGTTAAAATTTGGTTTGGTGACTACAAATTAAAGGGTACCTGAGACGGATGAAAAGTAAAGTTTTATACATACCTGGGGCTTCCTCCTGCCCCCTTCAGGCCAATCAGTCTCTCGCTGTCCACCTCCACCACCTGGATCTTCTGCTATGAGTCCTGGTAATTCAGCCAGTCAGCGCAGTCTAGTCACATGCGCTCCCACAGCCAGGAACATTCTGCACCTGCGCAAAAGTGCTGCACAGGTGTAGTGTGCACCTGGCGGCGGAGTGTGCGCATGCGCACTACGCCAGACTGGCTCAAGTACCTGGACTCCTAGCAGAAGATCCAGGTGGTGGAGGAGGACAACGAGGGACTGATTATCCTGAAGGCGGCTGGAGGAAGCCCCAGGTATGTATAAAACTTTAATTTCATTTGCCTCAGGTTTACTTTTTTACGCAGTAGTACTATACTCTACACATGCACTCCCCACAGAGCTGCAGGGAATCCACTGAGAATGTTGTGCACATTGAACACAGAGGTGTTGTCTATCACCCATAAACCTTGTCCAGATTGCGCATGAAGAATGTGTAATAGAGGAAGAATCTCCTCATTCCCCTGCAGAGTACCTGCACATCACTCTTACATGTACCCACAGTCACATTGCCTAGGGCCTGATCCATGTTCAGATGTGTAATAGAGGAAGAATCTCCTCATTCCCCTGCAGAGTACCTGCACATCATTCTTACATGCACCCACACTTACATTGCCTAGGGCCTGATATATGTTCTTTGTTCCGGTTTGTACCTTTTACAAGTACTCTTACCAAGGACTAGTTTTAGTCTAGGGGGAATAAATATAGTAGTCTACACATCCTTCTCACTTCAGTTGTCTTGTAAAATTCCTAAGCATTGGCAGTTAGAGACGAATTTTCACGTTACATACTTTTAATCAACAAAATTGTAATATGCAAATTAGAGGAGTCGGAGTCCAGGAGCCGGAGTCGATGGAATCCTAAACTGAGGAGTCGGAGTCGGTGGATTTTTGGACCGACTCCACAGCCCTGGATTACGAGGCACAATTTGATTCAGGTTTATATAAGATTAGAAGACTGCTACAGAGGTTGTCAGTAAGGCCTGGTTCACATGGACAAATGAATGGGCATCAATGTTTAAACGTCAGTACCAGGTTTTAGCACAGTTTGAACAAATGCTGTGTTCTATACCGTTGTCTCCATCTCATTTGGTCCTGGACGCTACATGTAGCATCCAGGATCACTAACTCCCCCGGTTTATGTTCCCATTTGGGGGTCAAAACACAATGGCTATCATTCATAAAGCATTATCGAATGCGGTAACGCTGAAAATGCTGACTTTACTGAGCACTTAGCAAAGTGTAAATTCATAAAAGCTGTTACTGCATGAAAAGATCAAATTACCGAGCAGTGAGGTAAATTACTGCCTTGTGCAGTGATTATCTCAACACGTCACTAAATGTCAATTCATAAAGATTAGAGCAGGCGGTATTGGGATGGAGAATACTGCTTGCTTGGAGGAGGCGATAAGCATGCGGATAAGAGCAAAGTAGGCTGTGCAGGGAGCCGAAGTCTGTGTGAGTCATTCTGTGCGAGTCTGTGCAGGGAGCCGAAGTCTCTGCGAGTGCAGTTGGCTGATGGTGTAATGGTTCAGGGCTCTGCCTCTGACACAAGAGACCAGGGTTCGAATCTCGGCTCTGCCTGTTCAGTAAGCTAGCACTAATTCAGTAGGAGACCTTTGGCAAGTCTCCCTTACACTGCTACTGCCAATAGAGCGCGCCCTAGTGGCTGCTGCTCTGCTCTGGCGCTTTGAGTCCGCAAGGAGAAAAGCGCAATATAAATGTTATTTGTCTTGTCTTGCCTGTGCAGGGAGCTGAAGTCTGTGTGAGTCAGTATGTTCAAGTCTGTGCAGGGAGCCGAATTCTGTGTGAGTCAGTCTGTTCGAGTCTGTGCACAGAGCCGAAGTCTGTGTGAGTCAGTCTGTGCGAGTCTGTGCAGGGAGCCGAAGTCTCTGCGAGTCTGTGCAGGGAGCTGAAGTCTGTGTGAGTCAGCCTGTTCGAGTCTGTGCAGGGAGCTGAAGTCTGTGTGAGTCAGTCTGTTCGAGTCTGTGCAGGGAACCGAAGTCTATGTGAGTCTGCTGTGCAGGGAACCATATTTACAGCTTGTAACAAAAGATAGATAACCACACTTCTGCTGTGCCCCTCAATGGGCTGCAGTAATTTACTGAACTTCAAAGGCAGCTGTGAAAATATTTATGAATTAGCACACAAATATTTATGAATTAGCACACAAAGGCCTAAAATACTGAATATCAATTACCAAACAATTTTGGCGGCCTCATGTAAATTACGCACCACCCTTATGGGGAGACACTCAGGTACCCTGAACAATATTCATACACAAACTTCAAACCAAAGTATCTTCATGTATCTTCATGTGCTTCTATAATTTTAATTTACAGCCTGCAGGCTGTAAATTAAAATTATAGAAGCACTAAAATACCGAATGCAGTATTTCCCCGCCCAGATTTTTTTTACCGAACACACTTTTATGAATGATAGCCAATGTGACAACCGAACACAGGGAACAGGTGCCAAACTCTTTGTTGGTGACTTGCAGGGAAGCGTCGTTTTGCAGAGGTTAAACAAGAGATACCTGAGCACCCATCTGAACTGGCCCTACGCAGTGGCCGCATAATTTATGGCAAGCCCAAATCTACACCCAACAGGTAACGATGCCTGCTGATCCACACACTGGACTCGCACTGTTTTATGCACATTTGAGAAGATGAAGGGGTATATTACTATGGACAGTAAATTAACTTCCATAACACATTCACTATATCAGCTTTACAATAACTAATGTGAGATAACGATACATCAGTTGCATAATCTCAACAGTACCACATACACACAGTACTGTATGCACTACATACAAATCTAGCTAATCTGCATTCATTAAAAAGTTTTTTCTTCTGTGGGACTCAAAGCACTTGAGAGCTGCAGCCACTTAAGCCCTTCCTAACTTGTGCATTGCTGTTCATGTTTTCAGCATAACAGTGTTATGCAATCCGCAGGGACATCATGGTTTCTGACAAATGCAAACGCACTGTGATTCCCATTCATTATAAGGAATGAGATTGCAACCACAGAATCACGTAGCAATGGCAGTGCTGTGTGTTCTATCGAAAACCTGAGTGGAGTAAAGGCCAAAGGGCTCTTTCATATCAGACGACGCGTGCAGGAGCCGTTCTCATGCACGCGTTGATAGCCTGCGGTTATCTCCGGTGCGACGCAATCAGCGGCGGTAGCTATTAATTGAACCCGACGGAAAACGCCGGCTCCCAGGTGCGTTGGATGAAAAACTGCGCCCGGGTGCGTCGGAACCGCAACGTACCGAAACGCAGCGTCGGGTGTGAAAGGTAAAATGAAAGTTTATGGACTTTCATTTTACCTTAGTTAACGCAAACTTTAGCGTTGCGTTAAAACGCTCAAAGTTTGCGCAGATGTGAAAGAGCTCTAAGGCATGCTCAGCAGGACAACGTGGAGTGTTGGGAGTCTTTTCCAAGGACTCCAGAATAGGATTCTGCTTTTGCCTGCATTCCAAATTTTGGGTTGTTTTTTCCGTTCGGTAACAAAATCTGACTGCTTTCTGCTTTTGTACACAGCAGCAGTGCAGATTCATATTCATGTCCAAATCCTTCTGCCGTGCCAATGTGCAGCAATGAGGATTTTGACGCAATTCCCCCCGTACGCAATTCAGAAGCAAGCTATTAAATGTAATGGACTGTCATTTCAGTTCCGCTGTGTGTGGGAAAATTGAGCAACTTGTCCCTAGTGGACACGTGCCCTTAAAGAAAACCTAAACCGAAAATTAAAAATCAAAATAAACATACACACCTCATACTTACCTCCCGTGTAGTCTACTCATCAATCTCTTTCTCCTCATCCACGTCCTGTTTGTCCACTGTGATCAATGGAATGTTCTGTCCTCCATTTCAAAAATGTCCATTAGAACATAACAACTTCCTGGTCAGCACAATGTTAAACTGTAATATCGCCTTTTTGAGCTGTAAGGAAACATGGACATCAGCTTTTTCAACTATAACAGACAGCAACTGATGTATAACTGACAGCAACTGATAAACCGTACTTCAGTTCTGATAAAATCTTGTCAGAACTGAAGAGATCAATGTAAGAAGAAAATGGTGAGCTTCTGAGAGGAACTGACGCCAAGGTACAGTAAGCATGTACTATTCATTTGCAGGTACATCATTTGTTTATTTTAAATAATTGTACTTGCTTCAGGTTGCCTTTTAAAGTGAACTTAAACCAAGTTAAATTATTTAAAATAAACACATGATGTACCTGCAAATGACTATTACATACTTTTCCCACTGTCAGTTTCTCTCAGAAGCTCGCCATTTTGTCAGAACTGAACTGTATCTGTTGCTGTCAGTTGTATATTTGTGGCTGTTAGTTATAACTGAAAGGACAACTGATGTGCAAGGTAATGTCCACGTTTACAAATAGCTTAAAGAAAACCTGAACTGAAAATTAAAAGTCAAAATAAGCATACACAAGTCATACTTACCTTCCATGTAGTCTACTCCTCAGTGTCTTTCTCCTGTCCCGCGTCCTGTTTGTTCACTGTAATCAAGAGAATTTTCTGTCCTCCACTTTGAAAATTGCCATTACCCATAACAGCTTTCTGGTCAGCACACAGTTAAACTGTAACATCGCCCACTTGAGCCATAGGGAAACATGGACATTACCTGGTACATCAGTTTTCCTCTCAGTTATAACTGACAGCAACTGATATATTTCAGATCTGACAAAATATTGTCAGAACTGGAAGGGTTTATTGTCAGAGGAAAATGGTGAGCTTCTGAGAGGAACTGATGGCAAGGTAACTATGCAATGTTCATTTGAAGTTACCACATGTGTTTATTTTAAATATTTTTACTCAGTACAGGTTCTCTTTAAGTGGGGGATATTACAGGTTAACAGTTTGCTACCCCAGTAGCTGTTATGGGGTCATCGCCATTTTTAAAATGGAGGATGAAGAATTCCATCGATCAAGGTAGAGAAACAGGACGCGGTAGAAAAGAAAGAGATTGATAAGTAGACTACATGGGAGGTAAGTATGACGTGTATGTTTATTTTGACTTTTAATCTTCAGTGTAGGTTTGCTTTAATGGACAACTGTAGCAAGAGGGATATGGAGGCTGATATATTTATTTACTGTTAAGCAATACCAGATGCCTGGCAGCCCTGCTGACCCTCTGCCTCTAATACTTTCAGCCATAGACCCTGAACAAGCATGCAGCAGATCAGATCAGATGTTTCTGACAGTATTGTCAGATCTTACAAGATTAACTGCATGTTTGTTTCTGGTGTTACTCAGACACTACTGCAGCCAAATAGATCAGCAAGTCTGCCAGGCAACTAGTATTGTTTAAAAGAAAATAATTATGGCAGCCTGCGTATATATCTCTCACTTCAGCTGTTCAGTTGTCCTCTAAGAAAACAGAATGGCATGTTCTGACCAGAAGAGATTGTTTGTCATTGCTGATAAAGTTACAAGGAACAAAAAAGTCCAGCATGTGAGGAGATACAACTACTTACCAGGAAAGTAGACAACTCACAAGAGAAATGCTTTAGGAAATATTAGTAAGATTTGTAGCTGATGACTTATAAAGGACAAAAATATGTTAAAAATCTGTAAATTACAAATGTTGAGATGAATCAGTGTCAAGTCCAAACACAGTTCTTGAATCCCCAGAGGATGCTCATATCTCACTTGTATGATGGGGAGGTCATCCTCTGATGTATGGGCAACTTTGCAGGCAGGAGGACACTATTACAAATCAAAGCCCTTTATCACGAAAACGATGTTCTTTTTCTGAAATATATGTTATATTCATGGGAATTATTCTTTCCTTGGGCCCCACAGCTTTAACACATAAATACAGCACACTCGCTGAATATAAATTGCCTCGTTAATTGAAGTATTGGCTGTTGCTGCGAGCCAAGGTGTTAAAGCCACATTTCCACTATGTCGCCTTTCAACACACTTTCCCAGTCGCACTCTTCATCACACATTATTCCACATCGCAGTATCTTCCAACAGGTAGTATAACTGTCACACACATGGACAGACCACATGTTACTGCTTAAGCTCAGGTGCAAAACTTCAGTAACATAAAATAACTAAGGGCTAGTGCACACCTAGAGCGCTTCTGAGCGCTTTTCAAAAACGCTAGTGCTTTGAAAAGAACTTGGCTAATGTATTTGAATGGGATGGAGCGCACCAGAGTGATGTGATTTTTTCCCAAATGCAAACGCGGCTCCTGCAGCATTTCTGAGGTGATTCAGCCTCAATGTTAAGTATAGGAAAGACGAAATTCGCTCTAAAAAGCGCTAGAACAAAAGCTGTACACTTCCAGCTCTATTGTACAAAAAATAAAAAATTGCTACACCAAAACTCTCCCAAAATCGCTAGGCATAGCTAGAAAATTGCTAGGCCCGTGACTAGAATCGCTTAGAAAAATCACTTCTAAAAACGCTGTGCGTTTGTGATTACACTAGCGCTTTTAGGTGTGCACCAGCCCTAAGACAGAATGATAAACAAAAAGATGAAAGTGATTGACTTAAAAGCTTCACTATGAGCATCAGTGTTTTCCCCCTAAAATGTTTCCAGCTGGGTACCATAAAAAAGTAGCTGGGTGCGGCACAAAGGGAGAATGCGGGGCCGATGCTTATCTCCGCAACTCTGCTTACAGCGCAGGAGGATAAGGAGGCAAGCCAATGACAGACAGGTGCTCACCAAAATTAGCCGGGTGAAGCACTTAGCTAAAGAGCCCGGGGAGGACACTGAGCTTTCACTGAAAATTTAGTGAACATTACAGGAGCACTCTTAAGTTTCATTGGATTGGGCAATCAGTAGGAAGAATGAATAATATTCATAACTTTTACTGAGTACCTGAAGTGATCCAAGATGTCTAAAATAAACACGTCAATTGTGGGGTCCTGATTCTCACTGGTCCCCTGGCAAAGCTGGCCTCCCCTCTGTTCCTCTAATTTGTCCCCCTATGTGTGGGTGTGACTGAAGCCAGTTGAGGGAAAACCAAGGGCGCTCTCCTTCAGTGCATGCTCTGTGCTACTCCGCACCCCTTATTTGTCTATGCTTCTGCACAGCTGTGTACAGCAGCCATGGCTAGAAGCATCCTAGGCATGTAAACTTAGAGAGTTGCAAAGGGAACACAAATAAGGACAGCTCCTTTGGATTCTGTTCAACTAAATTTAGTCACACCCATAAACAGAGGAGGGGCAAAGCTGAGGAGTGGAGGGGAGACCAGCATAACCAGAAGACCTGTGAGCATCAGGGCCCCATAATGGACACATAGCATGTTTGGTTTAGTACACTTTGGACCACTTCAAGTATCTGTCTGTTAAAAGTTAATTGCTGTTGAAATTTTAGACCTTCTTTATAGCCAGCTAGCTGACATCTCTTTGAATGAGTTGGGAGATTACTAGAGAAACAGGTTATTTGCATTACATCTTCAACATACATTCCAGCAAGAGCAATGGTGAGTGACTGCTAATAATCCAGTATGATGGATCACTAACAACCAACTCAACAACTTTGTGGATCATCTGAAAAAGCTCTTTATTTTCACTCAAGGCAATCATAATACATAATTCAGGAGGGTAAAGCCTAAAGTGTGTACATAGCTTAGAACACATAAAAAAGATCTATCTTAGACAGTGATATACTAGAAAACAGTCAAACCTGACTCCAAAGAAATCCTCTATTTTGGCTGGAGGTAACTTTTAAGACATATCCTAACATACAATGGTAATGTTTGTTGTCTGTGTTAAAAAAAGGTGACAGCTCTAGTTTTAGCTCACATGTCTCCTGAAAGATGTCTGTGGTTTTCAGAAAATTATCAGGGTCAGGGTCTGCCTAGCAATGTGGGCAATGGAACGCCTCCTTGGAAACTTGGGTGCCGAATAGACCAAAATAGTAATTACTGCTAGAGTGGCACCCAGTGCCCAATTTGGGCAGCGGAGATAGCAACGGGTTAGTTACAGTGTGTGTGTGTGTGTGTGTGTGTGTGTGTGTGTGCGTGCGTGTGTGCGTGTGTATGTGTGTGTGTGTGTGTGTGTGTGTGTGTGTGTAGATCAGTGTTAGGGGTAGGTAGGGGTAGGTTAGTGTTAAGCTTAGATAGCAGTAGGTTAGCATTAGCAGTAGATATTGGGGGGGTGGGGGTTATTATTAGGCTATGATAGTGGCAGGCAGCAGTGTTAGGAACACAAAAGGCTTAGATAACTGTAGGTTAGTGTTAGGTTTAAATGGTGGTAGTTTAGTGTTAGGAGTAGTTAAGGGGTGTTAGTGTTAGGCTTTGATAGTGGTAGGTTAATGTCCGGATTAAATCCCAGGTGTCAAACTCCAAGCCTGGAGGGCCAGATCCATGCCAGTGTTAAGGATGGACTGAGAAAGCAAGGAATGTGTTCTATCTGATGAACCACACCTTTCCTGATTCAGACCCAACAAATAATTTGAGCTGTGTCAAAAATTTGTAAGGACCTCGGCCCTCGAAGGACCGGTTTGGCATCCCTGGCTTAGATAGTGGTAGTTTCGCTTTAGAAGTAGATAAGAGAGGTTAGAGGTAGGCTTTGATAGTGGTAGGTTAGTGCTAGTCTTAGATAGAGGGAGGGTAAGTGTGAGAGGAAGGTTAGGTGAAGCACTAATAGAATATCAGTAACATTTCCAATTTTCTATTATCTGAATCATCCAACACCCAAAAGTAGAGTATATCGTCGGCTATTTTCCTGGCGCCCTTTTTTCGTAAACGCCTGCCTAGATCAGAACAGACTCCCTTACTCTCTCAATTTGAGCAGAATGTACAAGAGAGATGAATTTTGCTTAGGCCGTACATCACTCAGGCTTCTCTGCCTTAATTCACCATTTCAATGATAATACTCAGTTCCTTCCTCTGAAAGCTTAATAATAAATCTCAACAATAAATTCTAAGTGGCTCCCTCCATTTGTGAGGGCTGAACATGGAAGCTCTAGACAACAGGAAGCAGGTTGAACTGCCTTTTTTCATTTTAGCTGTCCGCCGCGAGGCGTGATGAATATGATATAAGCTTCTATTTGGCAGAGAATTTTTTAATGGAATATCAATGACACTGTTCTGTAACCCTATAAAGCTTTTAAATATAAGGATGTTAAATCAAACCTGTGTCATCCTTGTTTGAAACGGAACAATGTGTAACATTTCCATTATTTTATGGACCTTCTAAGGCAGCTCTCGGTGGACAGGCAGCTGATGGATGGGGAATCAAGGACTAAGTGCTGTGTGGCGGCAGGACGTGACAGGAAATTGGTTTCTGGACTTGTTTTAACTAACCTAGTAAAAATATGCTCCTGACACTTGCTGTGCAAAAGACGGATTTTCATGGTTTTATGACACCTACAGCGGTTTCTAGGAAAAACAAAATATAGTACTACAAGGAACACAAATCATTTTACTGACTGGCTGGTAGAGCTGCACTAAAAATGTAAAACATATTCTTGCCTGTGACCTAAGTTTCCCCCTGAGTGTTCTATATTATTATTATTATTATTATATTACTATTGTGTATTTATACAGTGCTGACATCTCCCACAGAGCTTTTCTATGGGGGGGGGGGGGGGGGGGGCACAAACGACCTAAAGATATAGCCCACATTGCAACATAAGCATACAGCCGGTAGCATATCTAGGTTATTTGACACTTGGCGCTGATTATTTACAGATACAAGCCCCCCCCCCCCCACTCCCTGGTTGTCTAGTGGTACCCCCCCATGTGACATCTCTGGTAGTCTGGTAGTAGTCCCCTTCCTGTCCCCATATAGCTTGCCTTATATTCTAGTGGTAGCGGGAAGAGGGGCAAACATAATTCTTCCCACCCATTCCACAGGCCCTCCTCCTGTGTCCCACTGCAAAATAGAACACAGTGGTGGGGCTTGTGAGTGAATCTCATCTGATTCCAATGTGTCCCTTCTCCTTGGCAGCTAGCAGCTCTATGCCCACCAAATCTCGTGTAATTTTGTGACATGCAGGAAACAGTAGAGTGAGCAGCCAACTGTGGAGGAACATGGATGCATCAGGATCAGGTGAGATTCACTTACAAGCCCAACCGCTGTGCCCCACTCTGCAGTAGGACACAGGAGGAGGGCCCATGGAGAGGGAGGGAGGAATGATGCCAGCCTCCCTCCCCAATGCTAATCGGCCCCACCACCTGCAGCCACGATTACTTCTGTCCAGGTGTTACACAACGCCCTCTGCTTAGAACGTCACTGCCTACAGCTTCAATTTCCATGCTCTGTCCCACCTTCCCCTAACTGCATCACTCAGAGCTAACATGAGCATTATTATCCAAATTAGAGGCTAGGGTGTACCAAACTCCATCTTTAAGAACAGAACAACCTGATACTGTCTTTGGGATTCCTGGAAAGCTCTCCTATACAGCCCAAAATTCCCATCATGTGTATTATGTTTTTAAAAAAGTTCTAATGACTTGCTGGGTCTTTTCTTTGCAACTCCCCCCCCCCCCCCCAACACAGTTTTCAACTGGCAGTACAACAGAAAAGATAATATTGCAGAAGAATTATGGGAAATTGCTCAAATAGGCTGAAACATGACGTAATAGTTGTAATTAATGAACTAACACTGTTGTGCTTTCTTCAGTGTAAATGCAATCTAAATGTAAACCCTTACACGCCCAGTGGGCCTAATTACATTTACAATAAGGCTAGAAGAAAGGAACACTTCCATTTTAAGAACAGCAAAAAAAAAATATCAGATTCCAGTCGTAAGTCAAGATGGGACACAAAATGAAAAACCTATCCAATTAGCTACTTTATCTAACACTATATACATACACACACACACACACACACACACACACACACACACACACACACACACACACACACACACACACACACACACACACACACACACACACACACACACACACTTGGATACGAAAGTTTGGGCAACGTTGTTTATTGTCATGATTTTCCTGTATAAATCGTTGGCTGTTACGATAAAAAATGTCAGTTAAATATATCATATAAGAGACACACACAGTGCTATTTGAGAAGTGAAATGAAGTTTATTGAATTTACAGAAAGCGTGCAATAATTGTTAAAATAAAATTAGGCAGGTGCATAAATTTGGGCACTTTATTGATTGTCATTTTATTGATTCCAACACCTTTAGAACTAATTATTGGAACTCATATTGGCTTGGTAAGCTCAGTGACTCCTGATCTACATACACAGGTAAATTCAATTATAAGAAAGAGTATTTAAGGGGGTCAACTGTAAGTTTCCCTAAACTTTAAAATTTTCTCTGAAGAGTAGCAACATGGGGGTGTCAAAACAACTCTCAAATGACCTAAAGACAAAGATTGTTCACCATCATGGTTTAGGGGAAGGGTACAGAAAGCGGTCTCAGAGATTTCAGCTGTCTGTTTCCACAGTTAGGAACATTTTGAGGAAATGGAAGACCACAGGCTCAGTTCAAGTTAAGGCTCGAAGTGGTAGACCAAGAAAAATCTCGAATAAACAGAAGTAGCGGATGGTGAGAACAGTCAACCCACAGACCAGCACCAAAGACCTACAACATCATCTTGCTGCAGATGGAGTCACTGTGCATCGTTCAACCATTCGGTACACTTTACACAAAGAGATGCTGTATGCAGAGGAAGCCTTTTCTCCTCCCACAGCACAAACAGAGCCGCTTGAGGTATGCTAAAGCACATTTGGACAAGCCAGCTTCCTTTTAGAATAAGGTGCTGTGGACTGATGAAACTAAAATTGAGTTATTTGGGCATAACAAGGGGCATTATGCATGGAGGAAAAACAACACAGCATTCCAAGAAAAATGCCTGCTACCTACAGTAAAATATGGTGGTGGTTCCATCATGCTGTGGGGCTGTGTGGCCAGTGCAGGGACTGGGAATCTTGTCAAAGTTGAGGGACGCATGGATTCCACTCAGTATCTGCAGATTCTGGGGACCAATGTCCAGGAATCAGTGATAAAACTGAAGCTGCCCCGGGGCTGGACCTTCCAACCAGACCCTAAACACTGCTCAAAATCCACTAAGGCATTCAATGCAGGGGAACAAGTACAACATTCTGGAATGGCCATCTCAGTCCCCAGACCTGAATATAATTGAAAATCTGTGGTTTGAGTCAAAGAGAGCTGTCCGTGCTCGGAAGCCATCAAATCTGAATCAACTAGAGATGTTTTGTAAAGAGAAATGGTCCAAAATACCTTCAATCAGAATCCAGACTCTCATTGGAAGCTACAGGAAGCGTTTAGAGGCTGTAATTTCTGCAAAAGGAGGATCTACTAAAGATTGATTTCATTTATTTTTTGTGGTGCCCAAATGTATGCACCTGCCTAATTTTATTTAAACAATTATTGCACACTTTCTGTAAATCCAATGAACTTCACTTCATTTCACTTCTCAGATATCACGGTGTGTGTCTCCTATATGATATATTTAACTGACATTTTTTATCGTAACAACCAACAATATATACAGGAATTTTTTTTTTTTAAATGAAGTTCAGTTCTTTCATTAGCAATAAAGTATTTAGTAAAGTTCAGACAATTACTACCATTGTAGGCAAAAATGTTAGAAATTTCTAGTTCAGTGCCATGTATAGCGGCTTTCCTCCTAATTCTCATTTACAAACTTTTATACAAAGACATTAGACAAAAATCACCTATAATCCACATATTCACAACAGCTGGTGTTCATACCTTTTAATATTTAGGACTCTTTCATACTAGGAGCTGATGCGTGCGTTTTGACGGATCGCTACTAGGATGCGGTTGGAAAGGTAACATGAAAGTCTATTTGACTTTCATGTAAACTTTCATATTTGACAAAGAGTTCCAGAGCATTACATTGTAATGCATCTGGGAGCTTCGTAATGTCCAGCACCAGCACTTTTCCTTCGGGTGAATTGGAACAACCGCCACTGATTGGCGCCACACCACAACTTCCCGACGTCACGCTGCAGGTCATAACACATGCATGAAATTGGTTCATGCACACGTTATGTAATGTGAAAGAGGCCTTAGGCTTAACTGTATATCCTCGAATATAAGTCGACCCCAAAATTTGACCCTCTTAAGCTGGAATTTTTCATTGACTCGAATACAAGTCTACCCAGCAGTTATTGGCTGCACTTGGTGACTAAGAGGAATTAACAGCTGCACTTAGGGAACAGGAGGAGTTAAGGGCTGCACTGAATAAAGTAATGCAGCAATTAACTTCTACTGGCCATTTAAGGCTCATACACACATCAGACCATAGTCTTTTGAAAATGAAAGATCACAGACCAATCTTACCACCCTTCCTGTAGTATAAGAGCCATACTCTACACAGTCTATTCTATGGAGCTGAACTCCACATCAGAAAAAAATCTTTGCAAGATTCTGCACACAAAGATGCTGTACAGACACAAAAGATCAGTATCTGCAAAAGATCTGTCCCTGCCAAAATTCCATTCCTGCAAATTGCAATGATAGTCTATGAGATCTGCAGATCATCATACACACATGATTTAACTGACATTCATCTGCAGATCAAGCAATCATCTGCAGATCTGAAAATCCATCCTGGTGGATCTGATCTGCAGATGGATGTCAGTTAAATCATGTGTGTATGATGATCTGCAGATCTCATAGACTATCATTGCAATTTGCAGGAATGGATTTTTGGCAGGAACAGATCTTTTGCAGATACTGATCTTTTGTGTCTGTACAGCATCTGTGTGTGCAGCATCTTGCAAAGATTTTTTTCTGATGTGGAGTTCAGCTCCATAGAAAAGACTGTGTAGGGTATGGCTCTCCTACTACATGAAGGGTGGTAAGATTGGTCTGTGATCTTTCATTTTCAAAAGACTATGGTCTGATGTGTGTATGTGGCCTTAGTGCAGCCAATAACTCCTCCAGGCCCCCCAAGTGCAGCAATTATCCACTCCCCATCTTAGTAAGCACTGCAGTCCAGTATCCTCCCCCTGCCCTTTACTTTTTAATTGTTGTAGCCAGGTTTGTGACCTGTTTTTTTCTTGGCATTTCCTTTATCAAGAAAGTGTCACTTACCACTGGGTGAATTAGAGCAATTTACAATCAATGAAAAACAATAAAATATTGGCTTCATATTTTCCCAATGGCAATGATCCTTCATCTATACCACTGTGTTTTTATTCAACATCCACATCTAATGGTCACTGGAAATGTTCTTCCTACCACCATTACTTTGCCTAACTGGGATACCCATAAAACTACTCAACAGTTTTCCAACCTGCATGATCAATGAACTGGTACTTATCCACTTCAGACACATTTTGCAGTCACACTGTTATAGGGCTGCACCAATCAAGGAAACACCAGTGCCCATGTACAGGTACCTTAAAGAATAACTGTACTTATGCATGCAAGTATAGGTATTGCTTTCATAAGTTTACTTTCACTTCAGGTTTGATTTAGGCCTGAAGTATAAAACTGGAAAAGATTTGATGCACACACAACTAAAACATGCAGATAAACACAATAACAGCAATGAATATTAGGATTGTCAAGAGCATGAAAACAGCATCTGTATTGCCTTTATGATTAGTCAGGACCATTTTTCAAGTGCTGATTAATATAACTATGAAATTGTTGCAAACACAACATAGACTCCTGTAGCATGTTAAATTACTGACAACAACCTTATTTCCAAAGTCTAGACTGCATAAAAATTACAGCTAGGCACCCAACTATTTGATAGAAAAAAAAACTCTAGAAAACAGGGACTCTTAATTCTCACAAAAGAATAAACTGTGACATATAAGCAAAATTAGTTTAGCCCAGTAACTGAATATGTTGCATTGCTGAAGGAGTCCCTCCTTTTTACAGTTTTATTCTTTTTACTTTTTATTCAATACAGGGTGTCGCTTGTAATTCATATTCAGCTGCGGTTCTTTTAGAAGCTATCTTTTACAAGGATGTACTCACAAGGCACTGCATGGCGATAAAGATTATCTCGAATGATCTGCTGCAATTCGTGGTCTGGAGATGCTTTCTGGAACCTCTGGTTGAGATAATGCCTTAGGTCCTTGTTGAGCCTGCTTCCTGTAAGAAAACACACAAAACAGCTTATAAGTAGTGCGTCTACACTAAACCCACTGAAAGGAGTTGATGCAAGGGATAGTTTTAAAGCTTTGCAAAAAGATAAAACAAATAAATAAAAAAAATGTTTTCCAGTTATTCTCTTATTTGTTTAGCAATAGCATAGTTCATGTAAGTTAACAATGCAAAGCAGCTCTGTGCTAGTTTCAATGAGCAGCCTATCTCAACAGAGACCTCTTCCAGCAGTAGTTTTCATTAGAATTAGTAAACACAATGCTATGTTCAGAAAATTAACAACCCTACCAGTATTTTTACAAATACAATTGTTATTTTTAAATCAATTACCATACACTTATCAAACGCCTATCAAAATATATTTGCATTTATTTACATCCCTGTCAATGAATTAAATTGATTCTTTAAATGTGTTCAATAGGTGCATTGCAAATTACCAGGGAGTGCTGTGAATAGCCCCAATGATGAGCCGAGGTCCCACCCTCGAGACCATCGTCTCCAATGAACGTACGGAGCAGCTAGTATATCATATTCAGCCTGCATGAGTGAGGACAGCAGAGGCAGCATTGAGCTTCCTGGAGGTAGTATGTCAGTGCGGGCATAGCGGGACATCCGTGGGAAGGGCACACGTGGCTCAGAGGACACAGATCGGGGGTCAAATTAGCATGCGGGGACAGAGGACACAGATGGAGGGACAGATGAGCACTCAGGAAATGTATTTACACGGGGGAGTGTATTTTTTTTACACTGCTCTGCTCCCCCCTCGCTGCAGCATTAACGGTGGTCCAAATTGCATTATTCAGAACATAAGATGCACTCACTTTTTCTCCCCACATTTGGGGGCAAAAAAGTGCGTCTTATGGTCCGAAAAACTCATTAATTGTTTTTGCTGCAACTATGTACAAGTTGTCCAAACATTTGTTCCAAATGGCTTTGCTGTTTGCAAAAATCACTGTGCACTGCAGCATTTTGGAGCCTCTGCACTGCAATACAAAGTATAGGATTACTGCAAAATCGCTGTACAAAAGTGACTTTGCAGCAATTTTACTACCCAGGGTTTGGTAAAAGGAAATATCAATCACTGTACAGACTGGTAGCATCAAATTCAAGCACCAGAAATGGCTCTGAAAAGCGCTGCTAAAATTTCTTAGCGACTGTGATTGGGTTTTGCGATTTCTAGGGCCCGTTTCCACTATCGCGAATCCGCATGCGTTGTCCGCATGCGGATTCGCATAGCCAATAGAAGTGGATGGCCCTGTTTCCACTTGTCAGTAATCCTGAGCGGTTTTCTGTGCGGGAGAAATCTGCACGGAAGAGCCCTCAGAATTTGCACCCTGCACACCGCTATGCGAATCGCAGCTAATGTATCTAATAGGGAAATCACATGCGGTTTTGGCATGCGTATTTTACCGCGATTTTGCATGCTTTTTTGCATAGAAACTAATGTTTAATCACACAGTCAGTGACATGGTTAAAATCGCATAAGTACTAACCTATGCGAAATCGCATGCAAAATCAAGGTAAAATATGCATGCGGAATCGCACCCGCATGCGATTTCGTCAGCGGGGAATCAGCGGCGATTCCGCACAGCACAAGTGGAAACGGGCCCTGTGGGTTTAATGTGTGCTTATACCTCTGCTAGAGAGATCGACCAATTTGCAGTCTGTGTAATGCTAGGTACACACCATACAATACCGTGTTAGATAGATGGCTCGATAGATAATTTTCGACATGCGCGATCTTTTTTTATTTCGTTTTTCTGATCGATTTCTCATAAAAGTGAATGGAAATAGATGAGAAAAGATAACGGAATCAAATCGGAAATCAATCAGAAAATCAAATCTGAAAACGATTGGACGGAAAATTGACCGAAAAAACGCATCGTGTGTACCCAGCATAGCAGTTAATGGCATAAGAAACTAGATAATGCCAAAGTTTAGGAGTTAACTCAGGAACACAAGCTGGGTGAAGTACCTGAGGTACCTGTGTTGGTCATAACTGCCATTGACCAGTTTTTATCAGATTTCCTGCTTGTCTGATACAGGAAGTTGGAGGAAACCTCCCCAGCAGGGACACAGACAAGAATAAAAGAATGTGAGTGCTCTCCAATGTGTCAAAAACCCCATGTGCCTTGATTTACACTTTTACAATTATTACAAATGTGTACCAGATGGAGACTGCAGGCAATTTATGTTTTAATTACAATACACTATAAAGACCATTACTTCTAACCTCTCCGACAAGGTTAGTATTCTTAGAGGAAGGAGTGAGCTTGCTGCTTAAGTGGGAAAAAGATATTTTGCACTCTCAGCAAATTTAATTATCTAATATAAATGTGATCTAATGTTCTTATATGTACATACTTAATGAGAATCTGCTGAGAAGTGCCTGGCAATTTAGAGAAAATCAGTTTATCTGACTCCAGGCAAAAATATTGTTTTACCCTTCAAATGCAGAAGTCATCTGCATTATAAAAACAGAAGCAATCATACAGCCAGAGATCATTATGGTTTTGCAAATCACAACTAAAAAATAAACACAGCTGAATGTGTTTGACAGAAGTACAGAGACTATTTTGCTGGGGCTGTTGTGTATCTCACGTCAGGCCACTATTAAGGCCCGGTTCACATCTGCGTTTTTTACGGAATGTAACTGGAACGTATACTGTACAAACGGAACGGATGTGAAAGGATCCAATGTTAACCAATGGATCCATTCACATGTGTCCGCTGGTACAGATATGTTCCGTTCCCTGGACCAAAAAAATGCAGCAGGCCCTAATTTTCCGGACCATTCCCCCCGCGGAACGGAACTGCAAAAAAAAAAAAAGGCTGTTGCATTGGGGCAATGGGAAACAGAACGTTTCTTCACACTAGTGGTATAAAGAATCAATACTTACCCAGGCTTCCTCCCGCCCCCTTAAACACGTGCGAGTCCCTCGCCGTCCTCCCGCGATCTGCCGTTCAGCCGCGATAAGCCCCAGGAACTTGCTCAGTGATGTCAGTCTGGGTCTTCTGCGCAGTAGACCCAGACTGACATCACTGAGCAAGTTACTAGGGCTCATTGCAGCTGAACGGCAGACCGCGGGAGGACGGCGAGGGACTTACACGTGTTTATGGGGCAGGAGGAAGCCTGGGTAAGTATTCATTCTTTATACTTTGTCAAATCTCTGGTGGGAGGCACATATGTAAACTGTTGTAATTCCTACACCGTTCACCTGATTTGGATTAAATTAAATTTATTGAATTAAAGCTGACAGTCTGCAGTTAAAGCACAGTGGCCTCAATTAACTTAGCTTTATCGCACACTCTATTGAACGTTTAATCTAATTTTGAGTATAATCTAATTTTGAATTCACTAAGGTGTTATAGATTTATCGAATGTTTTATCGATAAAATGTTCAATAAATCTATAACACCTTAGTGAATTCATAATTAGATTTTACTCATGAGGTAAATTATCAAACGTTTGATAAAGTGTTTGATAAAGCTTAGTGAATTGAGGCCAAAGTGTTCATTTTATTTCAAATCCATTGTGGTTGTGCATAGAGCCAAAAATGTTAGAATTGTGTCAATGTCCAAATATTTATGGCCCCGACTGTAAATACTAAATAATAATTATTATTACTCCACCCAGTCCCGAAGTGATGCATTTCAGAAACAATGAAATGACTAGATGAAGAACATTACACAAAGCACAAACAAAACTTCATCAAAACAGAAGCATACAAATCTTGCCATCAATAAACTGGTGACTCGTGCTAACAAGACTGAAAAGCTTTCTAATTCCCCAAACTGTTCCTAGTTTCATTGTCTTTGCCGTCCACAGTTCTGTCTATAAACGAGGCAAACATTTCAGCTCTCATTCACTGTAAAATATACAGCAGTTTCAATAACTATCTGCAAATCACATTGCACCTCTCACTTCCTCACTCAGAATGAAGAGAACTCACAATAAAATTATTTTTTTGTATAGCTTAGCTATACTTCCTAAATGAAAGCATTCAGGAGTTTCCTACTGTAGACACACAGGAGTGCTGACAAGCAGGGCCGGAGTTCTGCGTAGCTATATTCAACTGACAAAACACTTTTCTCTGCATAACATTTCCAGGAGCGATCAATAGCCATATGGAGGTCGACATCGGGAAGCTGAACAAATTACGGGGAAGAAGCTAAAGTTAGCTGTTGGGAATGAGCTTAAAGGTGGCCATACACGAAACAAAAACAAAAAAAAATCAGTGAATTTTCATTTTTTTTTTCCATTAAAAAACTCAATTTAATAAAAATTGTAAATAAACCTTTTCCGATTGAGAAAAAAATGATTGATTTTTCTTTTTTTCTTATAAAATCTGATTGAATGTGTTCAAGAAATCAGACAGAAAAATATAAAAATTCAGTTTTGTTCGATCGTTAGTTTATTATTTTTGGAAAAATTGACCATAAGTGTATGGTATATTGGTTAATTTTTTCTGATTATTTGATCAAGTGGAAAGATCAAGCAGATTTCTCTTGTCAAGAAAAACCCCTAAAAATTGCTTGTATGGCCACCTTAGGGCTATGCTCACACTATGGGCCCGATTCAATCCACTTTTCCTTCTAAATTTTCTCCTAGGAGATTATTTTTAATCTTCTATTTAAATTGACTTTTCAACTCACTGCAATTGAAAAAGTACCAAAACGTAGGTGAAAAAGTACTGCCAAAATTATTCTGAGTATTTTCTTGCTTGCTGGTTATTTTAAAGGGCATTTTATTGATAAGGTGTGAAATATCACCTAGGAAATAATTTAGGAGAAAAAGTTTATTAGATCAGGCCCTATGTGGTTTATGTAACACCCACACTACAATGCGGGCTTTACGCAACACACACTCTGCACACTAGAATGTGCATGTTGTTTTCATGGCATAAAACGATCGCTCACTTTATCCAGGAATACACTGTACACTTACCGGAGTAGAGCAGAATGCAATATATTAAACACAAAATATTTATATCAGGCTTTTCTCCTGGCGGACTCAAAGTGCCAGAGCTGCAGCCACTAGCGTGCGCTCTATAGGCAGTAGCAGTGTTAGGGAGTCTTGCCCAAGGTCTCCTACTGAATAGGCACAGGTTTACTGAACAGGCAGAGCCAAGATTCGAACCCTGGTCTCCTGTGTCAGAGGTGGAGCCCATAACCATTACACCATCCAGCCACATATATTGCATGCAATGTATTCTGCTCTACTCATCACGTTTAAGACTTAAAGCACGTAATTCTGCTAAATGCAGTTTAGTGCATACTTCCCAATGCCGGGATGTGAACATACCCATACAATGGTATGGACAGTGCACTAACATTCAGCAACACATTTATATATTTGGGTTAGGCACTGAATGGGAGACAACAGTAAAAATCACAGATGAACATAGTCACAAAGCAAATACAATGTAGTATTTGTACCATTCCCCAATGCCAAAGCGCTGACCAATTTTGCCATCTCCACGTGGCGTGGGGGCCAACACATTTTGAATACTATGAGCAGATTCTTAAGGTAAACTCTCATACTACATGGAAGTGGTAAAATTAGCCAATGATTGGGCAATTACATTTGGATGTGTGTACTAGGCTTTAAGTTTAAAGAGACTCTGAAGCGAAAAAAAAAATTATGATATTAGGATTTGTATGTGTAGTACAGCTAAGAAATAAAACATTAAGATCAGATACATCAGTCTAATTGTTTCCAGTACAGGCAGAGTTAAGAAACTCCAGTTGTTATCTCTATGCAAAAAAGCCATTAAGCTCTACGACTTTCAAAGTCGCGGAGAGGGCTGTTTTCTGACTTTTATCATCTCAACTGTTCCTGAACTATTTACTTTTCCTCTGGCAGAGGAGAGGTCATTAGTTCACAGACTGCTCTGAAAGAATCATTTTGAATGCTGAGTGGTGTGTAATCTGCACATATTAGAGAATGATGCAATGTTAGAAAAAACACTATATAACTGAAAATAAAAATATAAGAATATTTTCTTTGCTGCTAATCTTCTAGTAATTATTCATAGTACACAACCAATTCACTACATCATATTTTTTTTTCGCTTCAGTGTCTCTTTAAGCTATCATTAGAAACAAAGGTTGTTATTGACTGCTCTGGTCAACATATACACTCTAAGGCCTGGAACCCACTACAAAACGCTATCGCTAATCGCAATCACAAGCGTTTTGTATGAGCAGTTTGTAAGCGATTTCATAAGCGTTTTAGGGAGCAATTTTAGAAAGTGTAAACAATTTGCCAGCGGTTGTGTAGCGATTAGCGTTTTAAAGTCTGATTGGTCCTTTCATTTATTTTTAATTTTGTTACAGTGTACATCAACTTTAAAACGCTAGCAAACTCGCTCCGTGCAAGTTTTGATGAGAGATTACGCCAGTGATTATATACTTTACATTGAAGCGCTAACGCTAACAAAATGCTGCATGTCCTGCGTTTGCGATTTTGGGAATCGCAAACGCTCCAGTGGAAGTTGGCACATCCATTAACATTAGCTGAGCGTTTTTGGAAATCACTAGCGTTTTCAAGCGCTCCCTAAATGCTCTGAAAAGCGCTCTTGTGGGTTTCAGCCCTCACTGTATATTTCTTTACATCAATCCAGACAGAATAGTCCAACTTACATTAGGAACAAAGCTGCAAGTGAAATAAAACATTTCACTTTTACATCATAAAATACTTCTAAAAAGAAATGAAGAGCCGTGCCTGTAGTTCATACAATATTGGGGTGCGCCAATTAAAATCCACCATTCCTTGGCCTTCGCACTCCTGTGGTTAATGCATGAGCATACGTAAGCCCTCCGACACAACAATTATGGTATCCGCTCATTAGAAGACTGATCCAGAGGGCCTGTGTTCTCCTGCAAACAGTCCTTTAGAAGGCTTCCATAAAACCCTGCTTTTATGTGGATTAAAGGTCTATTTTATTAATAGAGGCTGTCTCTCCTTGTTGTAACCTTTATACAGATGGTGCTTTACCCCATTATTACACAATACTGCTTTAACACAGAAAGAGCTTTTCCCATCATTAGCAATGTATCTACAGCCTCATTAAAGATCACAAAACCTCAGGAAAAAAATATCAGCTTTAGCTGGATTCCTGAATTATCAAGCAGAAAATCCTCAGCATAAAACCACAAATCTATACTTATTTGGGAAACAGGCAATGTGGGCACCCATGAGCGGCTGAAGTTTCGGTGAACCTATATCAATAGTGGCTATGGGTGGAAATTTGGGAACCCGCGTTGCTCGATAAATAGCGGATGCCTGGGTTGCTACTATTTCATTCCACCCGGCTGGAAAAATGTCTGGGGAGAACACTGCAATGGATCAGCACTCCAATGGTGAGTATGAGTGCCCCAGCATAGGTTAACCAGCTATAGGTGCCCCTACTAAAGTTTAGCCAGCTATAGGTGCCCCTAGTACAGATTAGCCAGTTTTAGGTACTCCAGTACAGGCTAGCGAGTATAGAGGCCGCAGTGCAGGTTAGCCATCCAGATCCCCTTTAGTGTATAAAGCCAGATCCCCCTCTTAGTGTGTACCATTCTCCCAGGCGGCTCCATCCTCCCTTCCGTCTTGCCTGGTACGTTTCCCAGTCGTGGTCAGTTGTACTTCACTGCGTATGCTGCCTGGTCACACACGCCCCACTCGCGCTCCTGTGATCAGGAACATTCTGCGCCTTTGCAGTACTAACAGCGCAGAACATTTCCTGCCACGGGAGCATGAAAGGGGCATGTGTGCAGCCAGGCCAAGCAAGTGCAGTGAAGCGTGACTGACTGTACTGGCCAAGACGCCAGAGGGACGGAGTGGCCTGAGAAGTGTGCATGGGGGGTGGAAGAAGACCCAGGTATGTATTCTGCATCCTCCTCCCCTCCCAATTGTCTATCTACATACACACAAAAACCACAATTGTCTTCCTATCTTCAACCTTTCACAATTGTAATATTCCCAAACAAAATTGTGTTCCTACCCTTCCACCCCTCACAACTGACTATACAGTTCCAGGGCTTCCCACCCACCCCACCTCCGTTTTCCAGCTGAACCACCAGCCCTCCTCCCTCCCCTCCCTTTCAGGCACAGGTAGACAGGGCAGGCTTGGTAAAAACCAAACACTTACAAACTTGATGATCCAGCCAGGTCCCAGAACGCACTGTCCCTCTGTCCACCCGCTGGCAGCCTGAGCCCTGTGCATTTCTGTCTCTGTTGTGCGGATCATGCACAAACTGGCAGCATCTTCCTCCTTCTCGCTGAGAGGACAGCGGGGCCACATGATTGGGGGGCGGGGCAGTGCACGAGGAACACTGACTGCCCCAATGTCTGGATAGGACTATGTACTGTAATTCAAGTGCCCGCTCCACTCGCCTGTCATACCCATCACAGCCACAGAGCCAGGCGGCAGGTACTTGCTTGAAAGTATTTTTTTTCAGGTCCGCTCACCCACGTGTTAATCTATGTACGCGGGTTGCTGGGCAACGCTCGCCAGGACTCCACAGCGTCTCGCCACATGGCAAAGGAGCAGGGGCCGGAGCAGAGCAGGTACAGGCAGCGGCACAGGAAAACCGCGACTGACGATCTCAAGATCGTCATGCCGCTGATCGCTATTTCGGTTTAAAAATTAAAAATTTGTTCAGGCCTAGCAGGCGGCCCCGGCGACTGTTATTTTTTATCGGGTGCCAAAATTTCCACCCAAAGTCATTATTTATATTGGCCCTAATGTGGCACCTGAAAATTTTTGGCTTTGTTGCGGTACAGTACAGTAAAACCTTGGTTTGCAAGTAACTTGATTTAAGAGCGCTTTGCAAGACAAGCAAAACATTTTATTACATTTTGACTTGATAAGCAAACAACGTCTTGATATACAAGCACAGAACGTATATGCGCGTCATATCGTCACAACTGAGATAATGGTTCTTTTTCTCTTAAATGGTGCAGGATTGTACTTAATCTGAGTGTAGGGACTGTACAATGTCACATTTCTGTGAAGTCCTTAAAAGTAGGCAAAACTGTCATTGGATAAGTTCCTTCTTAAAATCGCACACAAAAAAGGTTGGGGGGAGCCAACCGATAACAATGATTCTTTGTTAGTCATAGTGAAAGTATTTTTTACTTTATAAAGTACAATACTTTGGATGAAATGGGAATCTTTAAATGTTTTGGGATTCTGGAACAAATCATCTGAGTTTACAATAATCCTTATAGGAAACTTTGGTTTGATATGAGTGATTACAAGCATGTTTTTCAGAACACATTGTGCTCACAAATAGTGTTGGGCGAACAGTGTTCGCCACTGTTCGGGTTCTGCAGAACATCACCCTGTTCGGGTGATGTTCGAGTTCGGCCGAACACCTGACGGTGCTCGGCCAAACCGTTCGGCCATATGGCCGAACTAAGAGCGCATGGCCGAACGTTCCCCGAACGTTCGGCTAGCGCTGTGATTGGCCGAACGGGTCACGTGGTTCGGACCCGAACGCGCTCTGATTGGCCGAACTGTCACGTGGTTCGGGTAAATAAATACCCGAACCACGTCATATCTCCGCCATTTGTCTGTGGGTTTAGCTTTGGGTAGGCAGGCAGGGTAGTTCGCGCTCCAGCCACGCTAGCCAGGGTCCCCCCCAGTCATTGTGTGTCGCTGCTGGGAACAGTAGTACACCGCTCGTTCAGCCACACTATATAGCATTCTGTGTACTGTTCTGTGTCTGCTGGGAACAGTAGTACACCGCTCGTTCAGCCACACTATATAGCATTCTGTGTACTGTTCTGTGTCTGCTGGGAACAGTAGTACACCGCTCGTTCAGCCACACTATATAGCATTCTGTGTACTGTTCTGTGTCTGCTGGGAACAGTGGTACACCGCTCGTTCAGCCACACTATATAGCATTCTGTGTACTGTTCTGTGTCTGCTGGGAACAGTAGTACACCGCTCGTTCAGCCACACTATATAGCATTCTGTGTACTGTTCTGTGTCTGCTGGGAACAGTAGTACACCGCTCGTTCAGCCACACTATATAGCATTCTGTGTACTGTTCTGTGTCTGCTGGGAACAGTAGTACACCGCTCGTTCAGCCACACTATATAGCATTCTGTGTACTGTTCTGTGTCTGCTGGGAACAGTGGTACACCGCTCGTTCAGCCACACTATATAGCATTCTGTGTACTGTTCTGTGTCTGCTGGGAACAGTAGTACACCGCTCGTTCAGCCACACTATATAGCATTCTGTGTACTGTTCTGTGTCTGCTGGGAACAGTAGTACACCGCTCGTTCAGCCACACTATATAGCATTCTGTGTACTGTTCTGTGTCTGCTGGGAACAGTAGTACACCGCTCGTTCAGCCACACTATATAGCATTCTGTGTACTGTTCTGTGTCTGCTGGGAACAGTGGTACACCGCTCGTTCAGCCACACTATATAGCATTCTGTGTACTGTTCTGTGTCTGCTGGGAACAGTAGTACACCGCTCGTTCAGCCACACTATATAGCATTCTGTGTACTGTTCTGTGTCTGCTGGGAACAGTAGTACACCGCTCGTTCAGCCACACTATATAGCATTGTTTACTGACACTATATAGCAGACTATATAGCATTGTGTGTACACCGCTCAGCCAGACTATATACCATTGTTTACTGACACTCTGTGTACACCGCTCAGCCAGACTATATACCATTGTTTACTGCCACTCTGATTCTGCTGGGAACAGTAGTACACCGCTCGCTCAGCCAGACTATATACCATTGTTTACTGACACTATATAGCAGACTATATAGCATTGTGTGTACACCGCTCAGCCAGACTATATACCATTGTTTACTGACACTCTGTGTACACCGCTCAGCCAGACTATATACCATTGTTTACTGCCACTCTGATTCTGCTGGGAACAGTAGTACACCGCTCGCTCAGCCAGACTATATACCATTGTTTACTGACACTATATAGCAGACTATATAGCATTGTGTGTACACCGCTCAGCCAGACTATATACCATTGTTTACTGACACTCTGTGTACACCGCTCAGCCAGACTATATACCATTGTTTACTGCCACTCTGATTCTGCTGGGAACAGTAGTACACCGCTCGCTCAGCCAGACTATATACCATTGTTTACTGCCACTCTGATTCTGCTGGGAACAGTAGTACACCGCTCGCTCAGCCAGACTATATACCATTGTTTACTGACACTATATAGCAGACTATATAGCATTGTGTGTACACCGCTCAGCCAGACTATATACCATTGTTTACTGACACTCTGTGTACACCGCTCAGCCAGACTATATACCATTGTTTACTGCCACTCTGATTCTGCTGGGAACAGTAGTACACCGCTCGCTCAGCCAGACTATATACCATTGTTTACTGACACTATATAGCAGACTATATAGCATTGTGTGTACACCGCTCAGCCAGACTATATACCATTGTTTACTGACACTCTGTGTACACCGCTCAGCCAGACTATATACCATTGTTTACTGCCACTCTGATTCTGCTGGGAACAGTAGTACACCGCTCGCTCAGCCAGACTATATAGCATTGTGTTTACTGCCACTCTGTGTACACCGCTCAGCCACACTATATAGCATTGCGTACTCTGCCAGTCAGTGTGTATATTGCTGGGATCAGTAATACTCCACTCACCGTCAACCACTATATGAGCTCAACATGAGTTCCCCAGAGACCTCCGCTGTGAGCAGCACTCCCAACAACAGCAACAGCCAACGCCCCACGCAAGCTATAACATCCACCCCAGCAGCCAGTGGTCAGCAGCAGCCCTCCCCGGAGGAGAACGTTGTGTCCATCAGTCCGTCGCCAGAGCGATTAATGAGGGCTGCCATTGAGGAGAAGATGGGGCCTGATGTGGAGGAGGAGGTCTGGCTCAGGCCAGCATCCCAAGTTAATGTTGAGGACGATGAGGGGTCTGTGTCTGGGGATGTTGGGGTGGCAGAGGTGGTGGATGGGTCAGACTCAGGAGAAGAGTTGTATGATGAGGATGATGATCGGGACCATCTGTATGTGCCTCAGAGTCCGACCCCGGAAAACATGTTGTATCGTGTGTTTAGGTACTAAAATCTGCGATCCCTCCCAGTAGTGTTGGGCGAACAGTGTTTGCCACTGTTCGGGTTCTGCAGAACATCACCCTGTTCGGGGTGACTATATAGCAGACTATATAGCATTGTGTTTAATGCCACTCTGTGTACACGGCTCAGCCACACTATATAGCATTGTGTTTACTTCCACTCTGTGTCTGCTGGGAACAGTAGTACACCGCTCACCCGCCACTGTATAGCATTGTGCTCTGTGTCACTGCTGACAATAGTGGTACACCGCTCACCCACCACTGTATAGCATTTCTGTACTGCCACTGTACTGCTGCCAGTCAGCGTGTACTTTAAGGATAAGTGAAATGAGGAAGAAATCCGGTGAAAGAGGGAGGGGCAAGGGAAGAGGTGTTTCCCCTGACGGTTCACGTACAGGCCACAGGGGAGCACCCAAGAAAACCCACTCAATACTGCCCATGTTGTCCAGGACAACAACCCTCACAGATCCAAAAGAACAGGACCAGATAATTACTTGGATGACCTCTCAAGCGTCCAGCAGTGGGTTAAGCAGCACCAGCACATCACGCACGAGGTCCGAGTCCTCAGCCAGTTAAAGTCTGGGCTTTCTTTGAAGACTGCACTGAGGATGTTACCATGGCGATTTGCAAGGTGTGCAAGACCCGCCTGAGCAGGGGGAAAAGTATTAACAACCTCTCCACCACCAGCATGAGCCGCCACATTCTATCCAAACATCCCACTCTGTGGGCAAACGCGGCAGGACAGGGTACCACCGTACCACCAGCAACACTGCCTCCCTTGGGTTCACCAGACTCACCACCAGACCCGCCTCAGCAGCAGCAGTAGCCCAGCCATTGCGTGGTTCACAACATTCACAAACATCAGACGATGCTGACACTGTCACTTTCCGGACTAGTGCTCTTGAGGTCTCCCAGTGTTCATCAAACACAACAACCAACAGCCCTTCGGTGTGCAGCGCTACGGTTGAGTTGTCTGTCTCTGAGATGTTTGAGCACAAGAGGAAATTGCCAGCAAATGACTCCCGGGCCGTGGCAGTAACAGCCAGCCAGCATAGCCAAGCTTCTGGCCTGCGAAATGCTGCCATATCGAGTGGTGGAGACAAACAGCTTCAAGGGCATGATGTCAGTGGCCATCCCACGTTACGTGGTTCCCAGCCGCTACCACTTTGCGCGCTCTGCAGTGCCTGAGTTGCATGAGCACGTGGTCAGCTAAATAACCGGAAGCTTGAAGAATGCCGTTGCCTGCAAGGTTCACCTCACCACTGACACCTGGACGAGTGCGTTCGGCCAGGGTCGATACATCTCCCTTACCGCGCACTGGGTGAACCTTGTGGAGCCTGGCAGCGATTCCTCACCTGCTACGGCGCGGGTGTTGCCCACGCCGCAAACAGCTGCACCGCCGTCCCTCCCACTGGATAACAACAGCAGCACCTACCTCTCTGACTCCTTCTCCTCCAACGCATCTCAAAGCTGTACCTCATCCGGAAACGCTAACCCAGCACCAGCAGCAGTAGGATCGTGGAAGCAGTGCAGCACAGCTGTTGGCATGCGTCAGCAAGCGTTGCTGAAGCTGATCTGCCTTGGGGATAAGCAGCACACAGGGGAGGAAATTTGGAGGGGAATAAAGGAACAGACGGATTTGTGGCTGGCACCGCTGGACCTGAAACCGGGCATGAAGCTAGACACCTGGCACGAACTGGCAATGTACGCAATAGAGGTGCTGGCTTGCCCGGCAGCCAGCGTTATGTCGGAACGCTGTTTCAGTGCTGCCGGAGGCATCATCACAGATCGGCGTATCCGCCTCTCCACAGAAAATGCAGACCGTCTGACTCAAATTAAAATGAATCAATCCTGGATTGGAAACGACTACGCAACACTCCTGGACCCCAACCAAGTAACATGACCGATAAACATCTGGGATGGTTTAGCGTTTCCGGTCCCTGTTTATTGAACCTCTCATCTGTATTACATTTATGACTGCATGGCGGCAAAAAGCATTGCTGCTATATCCGCACGCTTTTTGTCCTCATGCAAGGCCTGGGTTGTTGTGTCTCACAAAGCGTGGCCTTCTCCTCCTGCGCCTCCTCCTGTTCCATCACGTGTGCTGCTGCTGCTGCTGCTGCTGCTGGGTTACCGTTGCCGGTCCCTGTTTATGGAACCTCTTATCTTTATTACATTTATGACTACATGGCGGTACAAAGCATGCTATCCGCATGCTTTTTGTCCTCATGCAAGGCCTGGGTTGTTGTGTCTCACAAAGCGTGGCCTTCTCCTCCTGCGCCTCCTCCTGTTCCATCACGTGTGCTGCTGCTGCTGCTGCTGGGTTACCGTTGCCGGTCCCTGTTTATGGAACCTCTTATCTTTATTACATTTATGACTACATGGCGGTACAAAGCATGCTATCCGCACGCTTTTTGTCCTCATGCAAGGCCTGGGTTGTTGTGTCTCACAAAGCGTGGCCTTCTCCTCCTGCGCCTCCTCCTGTTCCATCACGTGTGCTGCTGCTGCTGCTGCTGGGTTACCGTTGCCGGTCCCTGTTTATGGAACCTCTTATCTTTATTACATTTATGACTACATGGCGGTACAAAGCATGCTATCCGCACGCTTTTTGTCCTCATGCAAGGCCTGGGTTGTTGTGTCTCACAAAGCGTGGCCTTCTCCTCCTGCGCCTCCTCCTGTTCCATCACGTGTGCTGCTGCTGCTGCTGCTGCTGCTGGGTTACCGTTGCCGGTCCCTGTTTATGGAACCTCTTATCTTTATTACATTTATGACTACATGGCGGTACAAAGCATGCTATCCGCACGCTTTTTGTCCTCATGCAAGGCCTGGGTTGTTGTGTCTCACAAAGCGTGGCCTTCTCCTCCTGCGCCTCCTCCTGTTCCATCACGTGTGCTGCTGCTGCTGCTGCTGGGTTAGCGTTGCCGCGTGGTCCCTGTTTATTGAACCTCTTATCTTTATTACATTTATGACTACATGGCGGTACAAAGCATGCTATCCGCACGCTTTTTGTCCTCATGCAAGGCCTGGGTTGTTGTGTCTCACAAAGCGTGGCCTTCTCCTCCTGCGCCTCCTCCTGTTCCATCACGTGTGCTGCTGCTGGGTTAGCGTTGCCGCGTGGTCCCTGTTTATTGAACCACTTATCTTTATTACATTTATGACTGCATGGTGGTACAAAGCATGCTATCCGCACGCTTCTTGTCCTCATGCAAGGCCTGGGTTGTTGTGTCTCAAAGCGTGGCCTTCTCCTCCTGCGCCACCCTCCTCCTGTTCCATCACGTGTGCTGCTGCTGGGTTAGCGTTACCGGTCCCTTTTCCTGGAACCTCTTATATGTATTACATTTATGACTGCATGCCGACAAAAAGCATGTTACCTGTGCAAAGAAAACAGACATTTCCCGCATTTAAAGGACAGTTTTCCCTTTGAAACTTTAAAATCGATTTTCTCAAAAACTATAAGCTCTTTTTGCTAAATTTTTTTTCCTCTTGTACCCACTCCCAAGGTGCACATACCCTGTAAATTTGGGGTATGTAGCATGTAAGGAGGCTTTACAAAGCACAAAAGTTCGGGTCCCCATTGACTTCCATTATGTTCGGAGTTCGGGTCGAACACCCGAACATCGCGGCCATGTTCGGCCTGTTCGGCCCGAACCCGAACATCTAGATGTTCGCCCAACACTACTCACAAACCAAAGTTTTACTGTATATGAGGCTAAACGAGACTGGAAAGCCCTCCTACTGAAAAGCAAAGCGGAGTTTACGGACTACACAGGATGGACACAATTACTTCCCTTTCTGCCAAACATTACATCACACATCCCAGTAGCAGCCTCACTTTCAATATGGTGGGGCCATTCCCCAGTATTTATGCCCATGTGGTCAATTAAACACTTTAGTTCAGTTGCCCCGGTGTGTATAGAGACCCATTTAAGAAAGATGGGATTGTTGAAGCACATGACTGAAGGTGTAAAACTCCAATTACCAGTCACCTTGGTGTCATGGAACTCATTCATAGATGTGCTAACGTCGAGTTATATGAACGTGCAAACTGTTGTTAAACCTCTGGTGTAAAGATGGAATAACAAGACTGCATATGGATAGTAGGTGTAGTCAAAGGCCCCCACCCGTTCAGGAAACATTTTGTCTGTTTAACATAAATGCCATCATTCATGACTATTACAAAATCAGTCATCTGACCAAAATGTGCACCTCACTGCCTTCAAAGCTTAGTCCCTTCTAAAAGGATTTTTCAACGAATTTACGGTTTAGCAACCAGATATATTTTAATAAATAGTATAATAGATATTAAAGATAAAAATGTTTCAGGTTTTTTTTAGTTGTGCTCTGTCTGAAACTTATCATTATTATTTGTGAGCAGAAAAGAAACGTCACTTTTTAGTGCTCAAGTAAAACATGCCCAGCAAAAGGTATTCAGAACATATTTAAGGGGAAAAACTTCTCATGTGTAAGTCACATTACCTCAGTGGAGTTTTCAGTCCAGTGTTCCAGGAGGGTAGGACCACCCCATTAATGCAGATTTACCCATTTCCTTTAAGCACAAGACATGTCACCAGAAAGAGATTGGCACCCCATTCATACATACACAAATAATGATGTATAGTTAGGAGGGGTGGGCAGCTGATGGAGGGATGAACAGCGGAGCAAGGGAGAGAACAACGCATCGAGGGTGGTCAGGGGCTGCTGTATACACGCTAGTTTCTTAGCAGAAGTTGCTCTCATCAGCAGAAAACCATCTAGCATATGTATGAAGGTGGCCATACATCTAACAACTTGGTGGTCGATCAACCATCCGATTCAATAATTATTTCCGGATGAAAATCAGTGCAGCCAAGTGCATGCCTGACTGACGATGAAAACAGTTTCGGGCCGAGCATGGACATGATGCAAGATGTTGGGCCATAGTGGCCAATGGGGTGTGGGGTAAAGGCGAGCGATATTGTGATGAGCAACGAACGCAACAAAACCCCTGTCGCTATCCCCTTAGTGTATAAATGTGTGCATTTATCATTATCTGATCTGTGTCACAGTGCTCATCCGTCTTCCGAATCCGACGCTCTTCCATTAGCCCCATACGAGACGCTGGGGCATAGCACATGGCGCATGAGTGATGTCACCCATGCACCACGTATAGGGCTAATGGAAGAGTGGCGGATGCAGAAGACAGATAGGCACTGCGACACAGGACAGGTATATTTTTTATTTAACAATATAAGCCAACTTTTCAAACTGCTACCGAAAATATATTTTAAACACCTCTCCTCAAGTTCAAGCACTTTGTTGTCATTGTGTAATTGCCCATCCGCCTAAACATTCCTACCGCTCACAGATACCAAGTGGTCATGTGATACAAAGACAATTTCAAAGAAATAGATTAGTAAATTTGAATGAGGATTACACACAAGTGTCCTATATCTGGTGAAATCTGTTCTTTCAGATTGTTGGATTGCAGCTCACATAGAAGAAAAAAAGATGATGTGTGACCTTAGCAACATTCACAGAGGCGGACGTAGACATTGACCCTGGGTTGTAAATCCATGTTAAATTATGGAGATGCATTCTGCTGGGTTTAATGGAGTGAAATTGATGTCTCACAGATATTAGACAATGACGCTGAGTGGATACATATTTTTGGCATTTGCTGCTTTGTAAACCTATAATTATCCTGTGCAGAGCCTGAAATAACTCTGCCCGTTGTAGCTATTCAGCGACTTATCTGATCAGTCATTCACGTGAGATGGGGAATGTTTTTTTTTTATTGATTGAGATCACATGACTGGGGATCTTCTACCAAGAACACCCTTCCATATTATTAGAGCTGATCAATGCAGTCAGTCCATCAAGAATAATAAAAAAAAAAAAAAAAAACAACAAACACATTTTAAAGAGTATCTAAAGTATAAAAAAATAAATTAGAAACTAACCCCCCACCGCCTCCTTCAGGTGCTGCTGTGACAGACACTCTCTCTCCTTAATGCCGCTGTCCAGTAGCCAAAAAAAGCCTTTAAAGGGTACTTGAAGTCAGAGTGATACGGAGGCTGCCATCTTCAGTCTCTAATAAACAATGCCAATTGCCTGACTTTTGTGCTGATGCTCTGCCTCTGATACTTCCTGTACTGGCCCAGAATGAGCAGATCAGATGCTTTGACTCTGGTGTGACTCCACTGGCTGCACACTGGCTGCAGGTGTTCTGCTCAAACACAACTAAAGCCAAAAGCTCAGCATGACAGCCAGGCATTGTTTTTAAGGGAATGGAGATGGCAACCTCCAGATTCCTCTCACTTCAGGTTCCCTTTAATATGTGTGACCTGTGAAGCCACACAGGGCCCTGTGAACACATTAATAAGGGGGTGGCACCAGCTCTGAAGAACATCTGCATGATGCACTGTAAGGAAGGTCCTCTGCTTAATGTAATCTGCCATATTGGCACCATATTGTTTAATATGTAAATATAGTACATGTATGGTGCACTGCAAGGCAGGTCCTCTGCTCAATGTAATCTGCACAGATTGGCACCATAGTGTTTAATACAGTGGTCTTCAAACCATGGTCCACGGGCTGAATGCGGCCCCCCGAGGCTTTTTAACTGCCCCCCCCCCCCAAACAAAAAATGTATAACTTATAGATGTGGCCCACTGCACTTTTAAATATTAGTGGCCTGCATATAGAATAGCAGTGCTGGCACCACCCATCCACATACTGTAGAAGCCAGTGAGCAGCCATTCGCTGGCTTCCAATCCAACTCTGCATCAGGTGACACTGCTGTCCAACTGGACGGCAGGTTGTCACCTGCATATGCTTCACTGTCTGGTGCACAACGACGTTCTTCGGGCGCCACATGACTGAATGGCGACTGGTGGGAGTTCTCCTCCAGGCATGATTGAGGAAATCAATACCTAGATTCAATGTAATGTTTTTCAACATCATTTTATGTATGTTCCGGCCCCCCAGCAGTCTGAAGTATGTTGACCCGGCCATTGACCGTACAAGTTTGCGGACCTCTGGTTTAATATGTAAATATCGTACATCTAGTTCTATTTCCGTTAATATTTCCAGCATCAGTTTAGTAAAAAAAAAAAAAACAACTTAGGTTATTATGGAAGTAAATGTTCAGTGTTGAGATGAGGGTTACATACTACTGCCTCATTCCAATGCTAGACTGAACTCAGCTGAGGTGGCTATTCTGGGCCATTGTGGTAAAAAATCTAGCTTGGGCACATGTCCCCTGAGATCGCGTAAAGATCCAATACTCTGGATTATTAGGCTAGAGTATTGGTGAATGAAGCACAATGTTCCTCTGCTTAACCTGCCCACTGGAAGAAGATTCATCATACGTAGCACCGTTGTCTCCCCTCCCCATTGCAATGGACACATCTGTATGAACTTGAGACCAAAACTGTCACCATAAGGATCAAGTCCTACAGTTGTTTCGCATATGTATGTAGCTAAACACTTTGCACAGGGCACTATAAACCCTAAGGCAAACCTGCTTAAACTTGTTGGTTCTGGTACCGGGTTACTACACCTGGCTCCACCCAATTATGTTTGGGTCTAGCAGATGGTAGCTCTGGAACCAAGGGCCATGCTAGTCAGGAAATGTCCTTTCTATGCACAGCTACTCAACCCTCCCTCAGTCCATCAAGTTCAACCAGAGGAAAAAAATATCACTATCCCGAACCCAGCACATATTTCAATTGAGCCAGCGGAAGGCAAAAAAACCCCTTTAATTGTGTGGTAATTTTTTCTGGATATGGAATTCCAAAAGCATTGATCAGAGCCACACCCCATGCTTTTCCCCATCTGACCATCAGCCAGCTTCCGCATCAATGGAGAGGCTTAAGTCTGGAATGATGAAAAGGAGGGGTGTGTGGGGTTGAATGACCACAGTTCCTGCAGTGGGCCATATCAGAAAGACTTATTACAGATGGACCTAAAGAGCTCTGCACCCTCGTTCATCTAAATGATTACTGCAAAGAAGTTGGTATGGATGCATACAATTAATCTTGCCCTACATGTGTGTGCACACGCATAATGACTGTTGCCTGCAGGAATCGGGACTCAATTCCTCAGGTGACAGTTCAGGGCTGAGTTCTGCACAGATGTGTGGCTAGGATGCAGCCAAGTGACATGTACTGTTACTATGGAGAAGGGAAGATGGCAAAGCACAACAGAGCAGTTTCCAGTGGGCGAGAGAAAGATAGGAACAATCCACTTGCACTAGATGATCCATCACTCTGCATCTTTCAGCGATGTATTGATGATGCTTTTCACACACTAGATTTCCACCAGACATGGCCTCAAGGTCCTTCTAGCAGGAGTACAAAGCTTTAGCACAATCTTAAAAACTTTTGATCACATGACCTGTGCTCAGTTCTTCAAACAAAGTGTTAACTGCTATTCTGGACTGCAGGATCCCCCCCCCCCTTCCTTTCCATCCAGGTGTCCACTAACTGCCGAGAAGCCTTACCACCTACCAGCCTGATATACTGCTGCACCAATCCAGCTTGGTATTGTGTTGTGCATCTAACCTGTGTTTTAGTTCTTCTTTAAATGTAGTATGGAATTGCATACCCATCAGCAGCTAATATATTCCTGCTCTTTTCTGCCTATACACAGACATCACTTTGTGCAATATCAGCATGATCCACGCTATTTTCGTCTTACAGCTGCCATCTAAAAGTGATTACAAATAATGGGTCTATAAAACCCATCAATAAGTGGAAGACTCACAGGCCAAGTGCCAGCGGTGACACAAGAGCGTAATTTATACCAGTCAATTACCATCCAGATGCCAAAGTCTGTTTCCCTAATGCTCCCCCTCCCCCCTTCCCCAAGGGGGTAACAGAAAAGTTTCCAAAAATGACCACTGCCTACTTTTTACATCTGAATTGAGAAATATAAAAGATGAAGAGGGATCCAGCGCTGGATTGGTGGGCTTTACAAGGATGTGGAAAGTCTCAGGTGTAGCTCTACAAATGTAACAGTATAGCTTTCAGTGTGGCCAAGATTAAATCCAGTATAATAATTTTCATTTAGACTTGTAATCAACATGCAAATACTGCTGAACACATCCTCTGCATAATGATCTCTGCACCTAACCAATTCTTTTACAGCTTTTGAATGAGAGGTGAGAGGAATGTCTGTCTTGCTTTACTGCATTTGACTGGGTCTTCATAATCTTATTGTCAAGTTCTATGAATTTTTTCACCTCCCATGATACCAGTAAGGTCCATTCAGCTGGAGGACAGGATTCTCCCACCAGGTCTATGCAGCTGGAGCATGGGCGCCTCTAGCTATGCTGTCACTCCAGGCGAGAAAATCTGTAGCACCCCCCCCCCCCCCCCATGGCGCCCTTGTATGAAAATAATCGTAATGCGGCAACGTTTCACCAGGAAATAATCATAATGCGGCTGCGTTTCATCAGAAAATTCGCAATGCGGGCAGTGTTTCACCAGAAAATACACGTAATGAAAGGCTGCAGAAGTGAGCTTACGGGCTGTGGGCCAGTGAACTGACTATTTGACGCCGCAAGCCTGTTCACCACCTGGGGACACAACATCTGGCAGGGGGTGATCACGGTCCCTCCTTCACAGCACTCATGCCCGCCTGGTCGGCCTGGCACCCTCTACAATGGGTCAGGGGGCAGAAGGAGTAACAGGGGGACTAAAAGAGGCACATGGGGACAGAGGAAGGTGCAGGGGACAGAGGTGGCACATGGGGACTGAAGAGGCACATGGAGACCGAGGGAGGCACAGGAGGACAGGAGGAAGCAGAGTGGGACTGAAGGAGGAACAGGGGGCAGAGGTAGCACAAGGGGACAAATAAAGGTAAAGAGGACATAAGGAGGTACAGAAGGAGGCACAAAGGGCACAGAAGGAGGAAAGAAGGATGCACAAGGCACAGAGGTGTCAGCTGCCTGCAACTTACGCCAAGTAGATTCAGCAGAAGCAAGTAATAGAACATCCACAGGGGTGTGGCTTAATCATGGGTGGGGCTTAATGTGGGGGCGGGGCTTAATTCTGCAACATGGCGCCCCCCAGGACCAATGGCACTCCAGGCAATGGCCTGTACTGCCTATGCCTAGAGGCGCCCCTGAGCTGGAGGACAGGATTCTCCCACCAGGTCTATACAGCTGGAGGACAGTATTCTCCCACCAGGCCAATGCAGCTGGAGGACAGGATTCTCCCACCAGGCCTATGCAGCTGGAGGACAGGATTCCCCCACCAGGCCTAGGCAGCTGGAGGACAGGATTCCCTCACCAGGCCTAGGCAGCTGGAGGACAGGATTACCTCACCAGACCTATGCAGCTGGAGGACAGGATTCTCCCACCAGGCCTATGCAGCTGGAGGACAGGATTCTCCCACCAGGCCTATGCAGCTGGAGGACAGGATTCTCCAACCAGGCCTATGCAACTGGAGGACAGGATTTTCCCACCAGGCCTATACAACTGGAGGACAGGATTTTCCCACCAGGCCTATGCAGCTGGAGGACAGGATTCTCCAACCAGGCCTATGCAACTGGAGGACAGGATTCTCCAACCAGGCCTAGGCAGCTGGAGGACAGGATTCTCCCACCAGGTCTATGCAACTGGAGGACAGGATTCTCCCACCAGGTCTATGCAGCTGGAGGACAGGATTCTCCAACCAGGCCTATGCAGCTGGAGGACAGGATTATCCCACTACGCAGATGATGCCGGTGGAGAGCTAGAGTAGAAAAGAGCTTCCACCACTTTTAAATATGACAGTCTTTCAGGTAAATTTTTGGGGATCTATTAATTTTAGAAAGCATTCACTGGAAAGCATGCACTCTCTACTTTGGAGATAGAGACTTTATTTTTCAAAAATAAATAACCTGAAGGCAAAAAGCTAACTATCCTTGGCAGTACCATAGCCTGCAATGTTAACTGTGGGCATGGTGCGCCAGGGTGCTTAGATATGGCGCACTCAGCAATAGATTAGTCGGGACTCAGCAAGCAGCAGCAGTGCAATGGTATTACAATCAGGAAGCGCCAGCATGCTGGTGACAAGATCAGCAAGTGGTCCTCAGTAAGTAAGGATGTAGGAACAGAAAGAGTAGTGTTAGGTGTAGCGGTAGAAGGTTATTGTCAGAAGTATTGTTAGTGAGGTTAGTGTAGGTGTAGCAGCAGTGAGGAGCGGTAGTAGGAAGGATAGTGTTAGATGTAGCGGTACTAGGAGGGATAGTGTTAAGTTTAGTGGGAGTAGGATGGTTAGTGTGAGAAAAGGGATTAGTAAGAGTTTGAGACGAGCATTATGTTATTAATAGTATAATATCAGTAATAGAAAAATTAGCGATATTAATACTATTGCTACTCGCAATAAACTCATTAGCGTCTAAAGTAAATGTACGCACCTTGAGGACCCTTTGTTTGGAACATAAGAGTGGCAATTTAAATCCCAGCAAGATGGAATGAGGCAGCCCAATTATGATACAATATGTAATGGGTGGAGGTAAGTAATAGGAACAGTTTTATTATGTGATAAGAGGATAGCATTTTTATTGTATTGGACACCAATAAAAATACAACTCGCTTCATGGGACCTGCCCGCTGAGCTACCCTCTTTCACTGAAAATAAGCCCTAACTAGAATTTTGAGCATGCTTGAAATATAAGCCCTATCCCAAAAATAAGCCCCAGCGGAAGTTAAAGAGGAAGAAGAGGCAGACAGCAAGCAGGGACTTTGTGGCACTCTGAAACCGAGATACATAGTACAGACACTGTCTCATGTTGATCTGAGAAAGTGGGCAGGTCCTGTGAAGCGTGTTGTGTTTTTATTGGTGTCTAACAATTAAAATCTTAACAGAGGTAATACTGTTCCTATTACTATGTTTTGTTAATGAATGGTTTGGGTCTCTTCCATGAGGTTCCCTCAACGCAGTGGAAGAGCCTAGTATGGAAAATTCTGCGTGCAAAATGTTCTTGGAAGCCAACATCCTCCATATTGTTGCATCTGTTTTGCATGCAAATTGTGTAACCTCCCTATACAGTATTTAGACTCTGCACATCCATGCAGTTGGTCATTCAGATGCAGCCTGTCTTGTGAAGCAATACCACCTCCTCCTGCTGTATAGAAATGTAAGTACATATGGCTAGCTGCTTCCATGTGCCATTTCAGTTTGCATTCCGTTTTAATCAGTTTATAAAGTTTAGGGTTTAGTGCATAGTTTGCATCTGTTTTAAATACTTAGCCTCTATGGGGCACTGCACACTTCTGTTGGTAGTCATTTTAGGTGCAGCCTGAATAGGAGAGCTGCCAATTTCTACCTGTTCCTATTACTTATTACTTATCCTATTACTTATCTCCACTCACTACATATGTCATCACTGTTGCGGCTTATGGGAGTGGCTTACGTTGATAAGACAGGGTCAGGAGTCAATGAAATCGGCTCCTGACCCGCTCACAGGGCTCTGCCGTTATAGAGACGGCAGAGCGAGTGAGCTGCGGCACGGAAACAGCGGCGAGATTGTCGGGAGCGACGAAAGACGAGAACCCGCGGCATCGGTTGATTAAAATCTACTCCCTGCCAGCCAGGTAGCAACCAAAACAGGACGTATGATTTCAATCATTGTGGTCCGAAAGTAGTTAAGAGAAATTCCCCATTGCAATTTGGGCAGAGATAGTAACAAACAAATTCTAGTGACAGAGCAATACTGCTGCAAACCCATAAAAGGTATAGCAACCCTATCATAGGGAAGGTAGCCGCCTGACTACATTCAGCTTTACATTTTGGGAGGTGAGGCTATATTTATCAATTCTACACAGGGTTTAGCAGGAGGGTAAGTCATTGATGCTGCATGTGGTATTACAGGAAGCATGTTTGTCAACATTACATCATTGTACTAATAAGGAAGTAAGAAGAGTAATATACCTTATTACAGGGCAATCATGATATGACACTCATCGTGTAGACCTATGAGGCTGCAATGCTAAAATGGAAGAGGTCTGTGTAGACAGAATGAGTTATTTTGCCCGTTTCCCATATATGTATCTGAGTTTTGTATTTAGCTGCATAGATGGTGTCACACTTCCATCACACTATTATTTATACACGAGTGTGTCTCCTTGCATCGGAAACAGAGATTGACAATAATCCAGCAATAAACTCCCCCCCCAGCAATGCAATCTATATCATAAATGGGATCCTAATCCTATTGTTTACATTCACCCCTGGGGAAATAACCGAACTCATTTCCTTGCATCATAATTCTCGCCATAAAATGGTCTTTGCGCAGCTACATTAGCTGGCAGTCGTTTGAGTCAGTTACACTCAATAAATCTCACAGCACGTGCGCAGTCGGCCCTGAATTGATTTGTCTGATCCACGCCCATGACTCTCAGCAGTGCAGGCAGACAGCACTGTCCATCAGAGGGAAGACAGTGTTAACCCTTTCCCCTCCATGACTCTCAGCTGTGCAGGCAGACAGCACTGTCCATCAGAGGGAAGACAGTGTTAACCCTTTCAACACCATGACTCTCAGCAGCGCAGGCAGGCAGCACTGTCCATCAGAGGGAAGAGCAGGAGGGCGGTGTTAACCCTTTCAACTCCATAACATTCAGCAGTGCCGGCAGCACTGTCCATCAGAAGGAAGAGCAGGAGGACAGTGTTAACCCTTTCCACTCAATGACTCTCAGCAGTGCAGGCAGGCAGCACTATCCATCAGAGGGAAGAGCAGGAGGACCGTGTTAACCCTTTCTACTCCATGACACTCAGCAGTGCCGGCAGCACTGTCCATCAGAAGGAAGAGCAGGAGGACAGTGTTAACCCTTTCTACTCCATGACTCTCAGCAGTGCAGGTAGGCAGCACTGTCCATCAGAGGGAAGAGCAGGAGGACAGTGTTAACCCTTCCCACGCCATGACTCTCAGCAGTGCAGGCAGACAGCACTGTCCATCAGAGGGAAGAGCAGGAGGACGGTGTTAACCCTTCCCACGCCATGACTCACAGCAGTGCAGGCAGGCAGCACTGTCCATCAGAGGGCAGAGAAAGGTGGCCAGTGTTAACCCTTTCCACTCCATGCCATAATGATTATGTGGATCTGCATCTCTTCTATATGTAGCTATATAAGCTATATGTAGTGTCATATCACAAAATGCAAATGAACTAAAGCTATGTACAGGCTCTAGATTGTCACTGCCTAGGACTACTGAGCATGATAAGCGCTGGAGAAAGTCTTGCACGGGTGTCCCCCGACATAACTGGTGTCCCTTTCACTGATCTGTAGAGTTGGATACTATTTGGCCGCATGCTGTTTACAATTGCCAGTGTGAACTAGAACAGTGTTTCTCAACATTATTACAGCATGCGCATCTGTATGAAAGATGGTGCCCCCTATTGTGAATCCCATCATTTTAAAGTGGGCCTGAACTCAGAACGTTCTCCCTGCTCTAAAAGATAAGCAACAGGCTAAAGGTAGCCATACACTGGTCGATTTGTCATTAGATCGACCAACTGACAGATCCCTATCTGATCGAATCTGATCAGAGAGGGATCGTATGGCTGCCTTTACTGCAAACAGATTGTGAATCGATTTCAGCCTGAAACCGTTCACAATCTGTTGAGCTGCTCCTGCCGCCGGTCTTTCCCCCCCCCCCCCGTATACATTACCTGAAGCTGGCTCCGGGTCCTCTTCTCCGTGCTGCACCCCAGCATCCCGCACCGCATCCCAGCGTACACTGTGTCACTCCGTGACCAGGAAGTTCAAATAGAGCGCCCTCTATTTGAACTTCCTGGTCACTGGAGTGACACAGGAAGCTAATGTACGCTGGGATGGAAGCAGGAACAGAGCGGTGCAGCGCGGAGAAGATGCCCGGGAGCCAGCGTCAGGTAATGTATACCTGTATCGGATCGGCCGCCGCTAGCGACGCGCTCCCTACCCGCGAGCGATCGACTGTAATTTCCCGCACGGCGCGATCGACGGACCGATCAGATTTTGGGAGGAAATCGGATCGACGGGTGCATTTAGCGCGAACGATTGGCAGCAGATTCGATCCCAGTGATTGAATCTGCTGTCGAAACGGCGGCAAATCGAGCCAGTGTATGGCCAGCTTAACCTTTAAAGTGGACCTGAACTCTTGCACAGGACAGAAGGAAAACAAGGTAGTAGAAACTGTGCAGATTTATTTTAGGATTTGTATCAGCTGTAACAAAGAAATAGTTTTTTGTGTAAAGGTTATTATGCTGTTGTGTATCTATTAGAGCAGAGAGGACATTCTGAGTTTAGGTCCGCTTTAAATAAAAACCTTTCTTTATTACAGCTGATGCAAATCCTGCAATAAATATGCAGTGTCTACTTCCTACTTTCATGGAAGCAGACATATTGTTAACATCCTCCATTTACAAATTAGCTGCTCTGCCGTGGCAGAGGAAATTCCTGAGTTGACACAGCAGAGAGATCAAATTATGGTGGTGATTAGTCACATATGAGGGGGAATTAGACAGGCTACACCAGGCATGGACAAACTTGGCCCTCCAGCTGTAAAGGAACTACAAGTCCCACAATGCATTTGCCTTTATGAGTCATGACTGTGGCTGTAAGACTCCTGCAATGCATTGTGGGACTTGTAGTTCCTTAACAGCTGGAGGGCCAAGTTTGCCCATGTCTGGGCTACACTCTCAAAATACATACAGGGTGCATGTCTCTATTTTTTTCCTCTGTCCATTGCAAGGGTTCAGGTCCACTTTAAGCACTCCTTGACACACACACACACACACACACACACACACACACACACACACACACACACACACACACACACACACAGTACGCACACACACACCTACTTACACACACACACACACACACACACACACACACACACACACACACACACACACACACACACACACACACACACACCTACTTACACACACACACCTACTTACACACACACACACACACACACACACTCTTACACACTCTTACTTACACTTACTTACACACACACACACACACACACACACACACACACACACACAGTACACACACACAGTACATACAGTACACACACACACACACACACACACACACACACACACACACACACACAGTACACAGTACACACACGCGCACACTTACTTACACGCACACACACACACAGTACGTACACACACACACACACACAATACACACACTTACTTACACGCACACACACAGTACACACACACACATTACACACACACACACTTACTTACACACACACACACACACACACACACACACAGTATACACACACACACACACACACACTTACTTATACGCACACACACGCACACTTACTTACACGCACACACACACACACACACACACACTTACACGCACACACACACACACACACACACACTTACACGCACACACACACACACACACACACACACACACACACACACACACACACACACACACACACACACACACACACACACACACACTATTGCATGCTATTAATTAATAATGTGTATTTAGGCTTATGTTCTCCTTAAACCCACCCCACATACTCCAGGGGTCATAGCATTACATTAGCAAGAGCTTCTAAAATCACAAGCGCTTAGAAAAAGCTCTTGCAGTGTGAACAGCCCTAAATGCACACACTTATTTTAGGACCCTTGCAAGATGAGCTCCAGACTGTGAGGTTTTGCTGGGGGCCCCATGATTTGTAATTACGCCACTGCTTGAGAGACTTCACAGGAACAAACACACTGAATCCAGCGCTGAAGATTTGGGTACAGCCAGCGCCACCATAAGCCGTAATAGGAATTACAGCTATAGCAGCGCACAGGGAGTAACTTTGGTGCCGTCAGAAGACGGAGCTGAAGTTACTTTTAAAACACAATAATTCGGCTTCCAGCAATTGCTGGAAGCCGAATTATTTCATTCCCCACCACCCATGGCGGCCTGGAGGGGGAATAGTATTTAGCACGGCTGGGAACTTGTGCGGCAGCAGGATGAGCCATATACCGGCTGGATCCTGCGCCCATGTCTCCTGTGCCGATATCTCTTGTACGCTCACAGGAAGGCCGATGTATGATAACGTGGGCGCCACTAGCAGACTGTGGATATATGCCAGGTGGGCAGAGCGTGATCTGGGGATAAACTATTGCACGGCCGCCAGACAACTTACAGTTTTGGAGGATTCCCCACTGCAGATGAGCTTTGGTTGACTGTTAGATGCTAAGTAGTCAGTTTTGGTGTCGGCTTGTTGCAGAAGTTGGAGGGATTATGAGCGGTTTACAAATAAGAGTGTAAACCCGGTTTTCATTTAGGTGCAAGCAGAAGGGGAAGAATAGGAACAGTGAACAGTCAGATCAGCAGGCCACAGGTGACAATGGATTAAGATAAAACGGAGCCCTAGGCAAAGTAGTTGGTTGGGGTCATCCCAATGGTCCTTTTGGCAATCTGAGGTGGTAGAAGGGACAGAGAGAGCGGCAGTCGGGCCCCCTCACACCCACTAGGCCCCAGGCACTTGCCTAGGTTGCCTTGTGTATGATCCTGTACTGGCCACAGGTACCTTGGCTCTGATGAATGTGTGCAGAGTGTCCCTAAAGGAAAAGTGCACCTGATCCATACACAGCCAAAAGGTCCCCAGGTCTCTTCCACAGGGAAAATCAGTAATGTACTATAACTGTATTAACCTCCCTGGCGGCATGATTACTTCCAGATTTTATGGTTTAAAAGCAGTGCAATTTTTTTCACAAGTTTAGACCCTAAAAAACATACTGCTAGATCGATCTGTGGCAGCCCTGCACATTACACACCTTCCTTGGATCCAACTCGGGATTATCACTCTGAGCTACAGATTTCCATCCCGAGCCTGATTCAAGGTTACCGCCTAAGAGGTTAATAATCAGGGAGCAATTTCAGGGTGATCTAGTATATGTGTGTTCCCTAAAAACTAACAAAGACAGCCAAGTGAGTTGGAACCACACAACGCATGTTTCCTGCAAGACATTGCTGCCTGAACTATAGTTATTTAAATAAGTCAACAGATGTACACATCTGTTACCAAGGCAACAGCCTCTATATTTACAGCAAGCCTGCTTCCGCTCCTTAAATTATCATAATGAAACAGCCAAAGGGCAGGAATCCAGCTGTTAAAAAATTAAAAATATGAATATAAGGATAATGGGTTAATTACCAAGTAAGCATGGGAGAAAATAATAAACCCCAATATGAGATGCCTCCGAGTAAAATGGCGGCGCAGGAGAAGCAGATCACGGATCGCTAATTTAATTGCTGCGCCGCGTTTGTTCCCTCTCGCATTTACCACACAGGAAACAGATGTACAGGATTTCAATAAAATCTCCACTCCTTACTAATAGTATGCAACATATATATTTATTGTACATTTACGTAACAGCCAGGTACAAGTATATAAACCCCTTACAGCGGACCTGAACTCAGAACTTCCCCTCTGCTCTAGAAGATAGACAACAGCATAATAGCCTTTAAAGATAAAACATTTCTTTGCTACAGCTGATACAGATCCTGCAATAAATCTGCAGTGTGTCTTCTTCCTGTGTTCATGGAAGCAGACATGGGGTTAACATCCTGTGTTTACAAAATAGCTGTTCTGCCATGACTCAGAGCTGACACAGCTGAGAGATCAAATTATGGTGGTGATTAGTCACAGGGGAGGAGGAATTAGATAGGCTTAACGCTCTAAAAACACACGGGTGCATTTATCTACATTCTCCTTCTATCCTGTGCAAAAGTTCAAGTCCACTTTAAATCTAAATATCCCAAAAATGTTCTGAGCCAGTTCTGCAATGTTTTGTACTGTGCACCCCCCCCCCCCCCCCCCAAAAAAAAATAAATAAAAAATAAATAAAGTGAACATTCTATTTCCAGAGCCTCTCACTGGACCAGCATTTAGGAGGCACATGCAGGCAAGATAGCACAGAGCAAATGGGGCCCTGTCTCTAACTTCTGCCTGCGTTGCAGTCATGACTATGCCACCTCCTCTATATGAATTGCTTCTTTTTATTTTTATTTTTTTAAGCAAGTCAAGTTTATTTAAAAAAAAAAAAAACGTCAAAAAATGGTTACAAACATTTTTGAGCAGCAAAACATACACACTAGCATAGGACTGAAAAGTACACTCAACTAACTTTTGCTTGTACAAATTAACAAATCCAAAAGCAACAAGAAAAACAATTGCCATTAAACAAAAGAACATCCATGTTGAAATGACCCACCAACAAAAGAGAAGTCGTGAAGAGTCAAGCACTATCTACAACTTAGTTGGAGGGGTTCTCATCCAGGTAGCCTATATTTTATTGAACTTGGATTGAACATCTCTTTTCTCATGAATTGCTTTCCTGAGGGGAAGTATATGGTTAACGGACCTAACGTTCCCCTGTGAGAACCGTAGCTAGAGTCCAAAACGTAGTGAGGAGTTTACAGGCAAGATGTAGCACCTCTCTGGTGAACAGATGTGTATACTTCCCAGTGAGGGAATCAGGAAAAATAGAGAGGAGGTACACCTTGTGGTCACAGGTTACCAGACAACCCTAATAATCATTTTGAAATGTTATTGCTAGCATCCAGTATGCATTAACCACCATACAGGTCCACATCATATGAAAAAAGTTCCCTGTTCCAGACAACATTTAGGGGCAGTAAGGCAACATGTCAGGTTTGAATTTTTCTAACCGGATGGGGGTAAGGAATGCTCTATGAATCTCATAAAGGTACAGGAGTCGATCAGGTGCACGTGGACATGAAGCATCAGTCTATATGGAAACCAGGGCTGCAGCAAGTGGTGCCATAAACAGAATAGGCACCTTGGTCCTGCTCACAATGAGGAAAAGCCGCTAGTATGCAAAGATAAGGCCCAACCTTTTCTGTCTAAGAAAACGGGTTGCTGGGGAAGGAAGGAGGTGATTACAGCAGTGCTAGAACTGCTAACTTGTAAGCTCAGTACACAGTAGTTTCTCTTTGTGGTGAGCAAAGCTAGAAATAGGTTTACATATTGGTCATGTGACTTGAAGATTTTGTGGCTGTGCACGTACCCATGACTCAACTTTTTATGCGATTTCTCCCGTGATTGGCAATTTTTTTGCAAGACGAGCAATCATTTCCGCAATTTCACAACATGGGTATGTGTGTGCTATTACATGAACAATGTTTTGTGACGCGCTGTGATTACAACTGTTACGGTGGATCGAATCTTTAAGATACTGGAAGCTCCAATGCAAAGTGCCGATATAGTTTGTACTCTTGTATGTGTTGTGTGCCATCTCATGTCCTCATTTGTAGGAAGACGGATCAGGGAACGCTCATTCATTGGGTTGCGTTGCCATGGGTTCCTCGATCCATTTTCTGGTGAGTATGTAGCTTTACTGTGGACTCGTTCAGCTTCATACTGCTTCCCAGACTACAATAGGCATGACACAAACAGAGCTCTCTCTCTGAAGTCTGTGCTGCAGGAAGTGACTGGTGAAAAGCCCCTAAACAACCAGGTACTTTAACAGTGATTTATTTGATTCTTATAAAAGATTAATGAAGCTTAGCCACGGCAAAGATTTGTTCCTGCTAGCGCTGGCTGCAACTTGTTATCAAACTACTTTATTCTTCTAAAGTTAAAAGATCACATGCATCAGTATGAGAGTCACAACAGCTCCAAAGTTCAATGCAATTATAGTACAATTCGTAATTATAGAACAGCTATCAACAGTCTTTCTGTATCAGACATATCACTGTCCCTTTCCAAGCCTAAACAAAGTGCATACTGACAAAGTAATTAACTATCTATAAAAATTCCTCACCCAGAAAGCACTGCTGACCTGAGGCAAAGCTACCTAAGGTAAGCATAGAGGTACATCTATGCTAGATTCATATTCATTTGTTTATTTTCCATTCTTCTCCTCGTCCCAATGCTCTCTCCATTCACTCCTTTAAAAATGTGACTTTTTGCTAGGGCTGTGGAGTCGGTACAAAAATTTTCCGACTCCAACTCCGACTCCTCAGTTTCTGAAACCACGACTCCGACTCCAACTCCGAGTACACAAAATGGCTCCGACTCAGACTCCTCAACTCCGGCTCCTTAGTCTAATACTTAACAGGGCTGTGGATATTGTACAAAAATCATCCGACTCCGACTCCTCAGTTTATGAAATCAACGACTCTGACTCCAACTCCGGATGCCCAAAATTGCCCCGACTCCCACTCCTCGACTCCCACTCCACAGCCCTACTTTTCACTACAGTCACATTTTCAGACAGCAAGAGGAAGGCTTGCTGCATTGTTACCTCAAACCCACAAACACAAGCCAAAACACTTCTATTTGGCTGAAGAAACACTGCTGATAACAGGATAGAGCTAAAAGACTCATAATCCGATTTATTTTGCAGCTGCTGTAAATGAAGCAGATTTTTCTCCACAAATCATTATCCATATTTGTATGAAATACATTAAATAAGTACATGCCTTTTGCTCATGCATTTTTGTAATGCCACCCTATTTTTATGCAATAAAGCCTACCCCCCCCCTAACCCCCCCCCCCCCCCCCTACACATTAGGGGTTTAATTAAAAAAAAAATATATGGCATTGGTGAGAGATCAGAATTGCTGGCTCATCTTGTCCAAATGCAAGCCAAGGATGCTCCTTATGCTGCCTGTTCCATGGTGCACTGGACATTGCCGCTTCTCCCAGTTCCATAGCAAAAGGCTAGTGATGCTTCTAAACAGAACTTGTTCCAGATCCGTTGCCAGAAGGACTTAGTCGCAATCCCTGAGGGCAATAGTAATTTTGCATTTGTTTGCCTCTTTAGAGATTGAGCCCTCAATCTGGAAATAAGAATATGAGACTCCAGGAAATATTTACCATTAGTGCTACTCATGCAAATAACCAAATATTTATCTCATAAGTTCATTTTCAGTTCAGGTTTTCTTTCGAGTTTCAGGACACTGATACTTTTATCTTCCCGCAAATCATGGATTCACTGAGTAGTAAACAAGTGCCTTACAGCCACTACGCAAACAAGCGCTTCCATGTTCTGACATATCTTTTAACGTCATCATATGAGATTCAATGGGGTGTATGCAATAAACTGCTTTAAGCAGAATTATGTGCGTAAATTCTTACTGCACAATGAGTAGAGCAGAATATTATATATTACATGCAATTTATTATGGTCTATTCATCTTGCGGTAGACTTAACACAAGTAATTCTGCTCAGAGCAGTTTATTGCATACACCTAAATACTTCCTTTTTTTTTTTTTTTTTTTTAAACAATCGTTTTTATCGTCACCCAAATAAAAGTTTCAACCATTTATCAAATAGCTCTACAAAGCCAATGAAGATCTATTGATTGAAGAAAAAAACATAAACAAACTTTAATTTGCTTTTGTGACAATTCTATATTTAATGAACTAGAACTGAGGGACTGGCTTGTACAGAATGTGGCCAACTTTAAAGCAAACTGTGTATATATCTTGTGAAAACTGGAAAGAGACTACAGATTTCCTTGATGCAGTCCAGGATTGAGTCTGACGAAGGCTACAAAGCCGAAAGCTTGCTTACTCTTATTCTTATAAAGTTAGCCAATAAATGGTATCATCCCGATTCAAAACGTCTTGCTTTTCCTTGATGCAGTAGAATATGTACAGTACAGATATATCGCTACATCACATGCATCATAAAGCCAGTGTAACTTACCTGTAATGGTCTTGGGACGGCAGTGGTCTTAGCCCTGCAGTTACTTTCCACACACGAAGCACTTAGGACAAGTTGATTGCGTGCTTTCCGGCTCCACACCGCTGTGGCAAGTGAGGACCGAGAGTAGTTTTACAAGTCAGGCAAAGTTCAACCTTCTACATGGTTTACGATATTCACACCCCTCACCTGCGCTGTCATTACATAGGGAATATCAGCACTGAAACGAGGAAGTAGTTTGCCAACAGAAACAACATATGAGAGGTGGAGCGCTGTACATGTGGCTTTTGTTCCCAGAGAGAGGAGGTTTGAGATCTCTCTGAATTCAATGAGACAAGTTAATGCAGTGATGATGTGTGAAGATGACTGTGGCTTGTCTCAGCTAGCAGGTCAGTCTGCTGTGATTACACCATTCTAGGTCAGCATAAGGGATTGGATTTCCCTCTAGTGAGTGGCGTCTGTACAGGCTAATTCTGGCTACACGTGAATAGATTTAATCAATTGTTTAATGCTTTGGATTTCAAAAGAATCACAAGAGGATGTAAAGATTTGGAAAATGATTTTGTATATTTGGCCGGCTTTTTTAAGGAGGTTCATTCTGGAATAAAAGGATCACAGCTAATGTAGATTGTGTGAAAATAAGGGGCGTTTCACGGCTCAGAAAGGCAGCTTCATCAGAGGTTCCAATGCAACATACAGATTATTTATATGATATATAATGTCATGTATAGTATCCAGAACACTAGACAATCAGGGGAGACATCCAACCCCCCCCCCCCCCCCCCCCCAAAAAAAAAAAACTGCAGGCACCACCTTTGAAAGTAGTGTTACAGGATCAGCTAAAAGCGTGGAGCTCACAAAAAAGACAATTTATCGAAGTGGTATGGAACGAAAAAATCTGTGGGCAACCAAGAGCACAGACAGTAACTGGGTATGCAGATACTGCCTTGCAGCAGTAAGCGCTATGGCCCACTAGAGCACTTTGAGGGCCCTTTTCCACTGCCCAGCATTTTTCAATCTGATTCTGATCGCAAATCACATGGTACAGTAAAACTAATGGAAACAGCAGTGGCCATTTCCATTAGTGCGACCCGACTGTGTTGTGATTTTGTCCAGAGCGCAATCGTCATCCTGCCGCATTCTGGATGCGATTGAGCTCTCTAAACTGAGTATAGTAGCTCAATCATGGACATTGGTTTGAAACACGATCGCATCACAGCGCAATTTAGATCACGTTTCATAGTGGAAAAGAGCCCTTCGCCATGCTTTGGAATCGCTGGTGATTCCAATGCGCTTAGCTGATGAAGGTTAACAGAGGTGAGCCCCCAGAGAGATTTGCAAATGCAAGTGGGTGCCTGGCCTAAATGGCTATTATTTAAGTTAAATATTGTTGGTTATATTTGCACACACACAAGGCGATCTGAGGGATTTTTTTTCCATCAAAAAAGGAGAATTTAGATTTAAAGGGAACCTAAACTGAGAAGGATATGGATTTTTCCTTTTAAAATAATACCAGTTGCCTGACCCTCCTGCTGATCCTGTGTCTCTAATACTTTTATCCACAGCCCCTAAACAAGCATGCAGATCAGGTGCTCTGACTGAAGTCAGACTGGATTACCTGCATGCTTGTTTCATGTGTGTGATTCAACCACCACTGCAATCAAAGAGATCAGCAGGACTGCCAGGCAACTGGTATTGTTTAAAAGGAAACATCCATATCCCTCTCAGTTAAGGTTCCCTTTAAGACAAATAACAAGACTGTCCTTATAGCCTGCACATTTCACACCTGGAATTCTATTCATCAGTGTAAGCAGAGGTTTCATCAGTAACTGGGTGGCTGGCGTTACTCTTTCATTAACCAGGAAACGTTGGGCTGTCGTCAGCTCCAGTGTTGAATGAGAACTTGTAGCAGCACCTGGATAGCTGAAGACTTCAGTATTTCAAAACAATATCCATTTCCCCAGCTATGAAGTGTTACAGCTGCCACCCTGTGGAAGACGTACGTGACATCCATGCCCCCCAAGAAGAAGCAAGCCTTCAGAAAGCCTTCCAGCTGTGCAGGTGTTCTTTCTAAACAGTAGGTTACATTGCACAGATCAGATGCCATGACTCATTTTGTAGTGATACAGCTTTATGCAACTTTCCTGCCTGAACTGCATATAAATGTTACGTCTCATAAAATAAAAACAATGGATGACTGTTAGTGAGCCCTGTCAGGTAGATGCTGTAACCTGCAGTGCTGAGTTCTCAGCTTAAAGAGACTCTGTAACAAAATGTTCCGCCTTATTTCTTCTATCCTATAAGTTCCTATACCTGTTGTAATGTGGTCTGTGTTACTGCAGCCTTTTCTAGTTGCACAGTGGCTGTGTTATCTCTGTTATATGATCTAATCTTCTCTCTTCTTTCAGCTCTGTCAGCTGAGGCTGGAATGTGCTGCACTGCTTGTCATTAGCAGAAGCTATACACATCCTCTCCAAGCTCTGTATGAGTCAGAGACTGAGCTACTCTCAAGCCTATCACACTCTAGTTAGAAGCCATGTCTTTTGTTTGTAAACACTGCCTAAAATTGGCAATTGCAAGCCAGGATTGCAGCAGGGAGTGGCAGAAACAGCACAGAGGAACCAGGAGAACATAATGAATAGAATGGTATGCTTTTTATTGTAAGAATTTTAGAGTACAGAGTCTCTTTAATATACACTATATTACCAAAAGTATTGGGACGCCAGCCTTTAAGCTGAATACTCAACTAAAGACACCGGAAGATGGATCGGGGAAACTCACAGAGATGCTTCCCGATGAATGAGCGTTCCATCTACCTACCCACAGGAACGCAACGGCACACGAGGGGTGCGAACAGGAGGTAAACCGATTATGGCACTTTGCGTGAAGTCGCCGGGGATCTTAAAGATCCGATTTGCTGTGACGGTCATAACCACTATTCATTTAAATGCACACACATACCCACATCACACAAAAAAAAAAATATTAAGTCTTCAGAAAAATTGCACAATCAGACCCGACATGGGTACGAGCCTTTACACACACATGAACTGTAATTACATCTTGGATTGAACAAGTCATGGTTCTCTGCAGGCCTATCAAGTTCTTCTACACCAATGTTGGAACAGAAAGGGGCTATTCCCCAAACTATTCCCACACAGCTGGGAGCATAACGATGGCCAAAATATCTTGGTCTCCTGAAGCTCCTTTCATTGGAACTTTGGGGCCAACCCCTGAAAATCAGAAGTTGACGTGGTCTGTGCAATGAGCTCGCTAGTATGCTCTGACTCTGCTCTGTGATTTTACATGGCTTACCACTTTGTGCCTGAATTGCTGTTGTTTGCAATTGCTTCCACTTTGTTATAATACCACTAATAGCTGACAATGGAATATAAAGGGAAGTCAATTTTATGCACGGACTCATTGTACCAGTGGCATCCTATCACAGTACCACGCTGGTATTCACGGAGCTCCTGAGAGCGACCTATTCTTTTACAAATGTTTGTAATCTGCACATCAGGATGCTTGATTTTACACACCTGCAGCCACGGTAGTGACTGCAACACCTGAATTTAATTATTTGGATGGGCGTCTCATTCTTTTGGAAGTATAGTATACAGTCCCCAGTACCTGGCACCGGCAGGGTTCGCCTGATGCCAGATACATATGGTTGCCTAAGCAACCGGCCTACAAAGCACAAACCTACCCCCCCCCCCCCCCCCCCCAATACTCACAAGCCTCCAGCGCCGTCTTCCAGCTTTCCGGCTTCCCCTGTGCACGCAAGCTGGCGTCTTACCTGACCTGCATCAGGTCACATGACACGATGACTTGCATGCACGGATGTCGGAAGCTGCTAGGGGCCAGCTAGGTGCTTCAGGAAGGCTGCTAGACTTCTCTGGAGGCTCGGTAAGTACTTAAAAAAAACCTCAAAACCCGCTGAAAGGAAAGTCCCCATTATCCCACAGGCATGCAAGTTAGTTAAGACTCCCTGAGTTCCAGATAACAGGGACTTTGCTGTATTTAACTTGTCACCCAACATATATCCACCTTCTTCATAAAACTACTCCTAACCACAACCAATGTGTGACAGGGCTGGTGTGAAGCTGAGTAAATCCACCTGCTTGCCAAGCAGGAGAAATCATGTGTTATTGCTCCCAATAGAAACCTGTAGCAAGTCTTCACTGTGATTACTGATGCTTGGTCAGCAAATTAATTTCCTCAGCTTTACACTAGCCCACTCCAACACTGACCACAACCTCACCCTAACTCTAACTTAACTAATGCACTAATGCATGACATCTTTATAATGATCTTTATACATTGCATGCTGGGAGTGGTAGTACGGTAATTAATCCAGGTGAAAAAATAAGCTTACTCAGTAACCACATATAAAGAAATGCTTCTGCCATGCATAATGTATGGTCTGAATTTATACATTAGACCTGAAGACCTTTCCTAAAAATGTGAATAGTGCATGAATACAGAGACATCACAAGCAGTGGAAACAGCAGGCAGTGTCATGGTGAAGCGTTCAGGCTACTTTTACATAAAGTGCAGATTGATTGTCCAGCAGCAGGAGAGCCCAGGGAAGGAAAATTACACCGCACCATTCCCCTATGCATATTACCCTGCAGCAGATTGCACCGACAGGGTAATTTGTGTAGCTCCACCTCCCAGTCAGTGACATACTCCCTGCTGGACAGGAAATATGTGGAGATTGCCACGACCGTACGGAACACGGTAAATGTGAAAGTAGCCTCAAAGTGCTCAGTCAGGATCTCATACTCTGCCCACATCTAGCACCACAGGCTGTCACTGCTTTACTGCTGTAGGCTGTAACTTTCTCAGAGAGATTCAGGCTATGCCTTTCCCTTTGCAGTTCAAATAACAGGATGATGCAATCCAAGCAGCAGCTGCTCTATCCGCGCAGTCTCCCTTAACACAACTGCTTCTCCTTTGGGTCAAGTGATCAACATTTTTAAATGTTTAGCTTATGGAGACTCAATCAAAAGGGTGATAGCTCAGCAAAATGATTACTAAGCTTAGCCATAATGAGCTTTAAGACCTATTACTAAAAGAATAATAATATTTCCTGCAAAAAAAAAAAAAAAAAAAAAAACACTTTTCCTTTTTAGCATATTCTAATTAAAGTACATTTTTTACTATAGTATGAAAAATAGAACTGTTATAAATTAGACATTACCTTCCATAGTGATGTTCAAAGTAAATGTGATTCCCCACTATAGGCCACATGTCAGAGGAAGTTGTCACATCTGAGCCCTAATAAAAGTATCAGGTGGCCTCTCTGCTGGAAAGGGACTCAATAACACAGCCCTATAGCCAGGCAGGTCTGCCCTTCTATATACAAGTTATTCTCTACATCCTCTATTTGTCCTTCACTCATTTTGTGTCAGAGATGAGAGTGAATCTCAGAAGTGCGCTGTGCCTCATAACACTTTATAGCCTGCATTCTTAATTGTCTGTAAAAGCCTGACACACAATGCCTCCATCAGACTGAATCCATATTTATTCCTGCCAATGTGCTCTATAAAACATTTCCTCGCTCCCACTGCTCTAAGGCGCAGAATGTAGAGGGAGGTATATTTGAATTGTTGGGCCCTGTGCTGGCTGCAGCAATCCAGCATATTTGTTAGCCACTTTCTAAGTTCAAGTTATAGCTATAATCAGCTTCGTAAACATATGCTTTGATGGTTTTCCTTCAAACTGTTAATGCTGCTGCTTAGTCTAGTGCACAACCAACTCCACGACACGACCGACCACACGAACAAGCAACTACACGGCTTGTATTTTCCACGCGCCAATTCATTTCCATACTGCGTATGCAAGCAAAACAATGGACTGCACGATATAGCCGTATTCAAAACAAATGTACGTCGTAAGCGACTTGTACACATGCTGCACAATATCAGCCCAACAGCCGTTTCAGTCGATCTGCCGGATGGATCGGGCAAATCGCCTGTTATCAGTCGCTCATCTAGTCGTTTGCAACTTGTACAAATGCCTCATTGTTGTCCAACAGATCAAAATCAGACAGCTATCAGGCGGAATTTTGAAAGTGTGTATGAGCCTTAGGACTGGTTCAGACGGACACTTTCCCAGCGTTTAAATGCAACGTTTATCGGGATCTACCGTCGTCCCAGTCAAGTGAATGGGAGCGTTCCGCATCGGCTCTTGCAGGCTTTCATAGGTAGATCCCGGCGTTGCCTCTCATCTCGAAAGCAACATGTTGCTTTCAGAGGAGGTAAACGCCGGGAAAGCAGTGCAGGGGTCCAAACTGCTAGCCTTGAAGGCTTCGCAAAAGCCTTAAAAACGTACGTAATTACTTTGGCGTTAACGCGACCTCTGGCAAAAGCTCGCCAGACGTCCGTCTGCACCAGCCCTCAATGCTACGTCAACCTTGTGTACAAGTCCAAGATGATAATAAGGTAAACACTGATCCCTTGAGTCTGCATAGGGATCCTTATGCTGAACACACAGTAGATGAAACTCCGCTGAGGCGGCCAATAATGACTGCCTCTGTCGAGAATTTAGCATGTGTACAGTGTATTGAATCGTGAATTGATTGCACTTGTACTTCATTTACATTACTGAATACAAAGCATACTGTCACTTTCTATGAACTCAGGTTATGGACATAATTTACTACCTCATATCTTTCTACCTCTGGCCAGTATGCAGCTATGAACTGTATAACTATTACATATTATATTCTGTGTGCCATCCGATTGGCAGCATCAAGTTTTAAGGGACTTTTTAAATTGTTTAAGCATTTGTGAAGATTTTTATGCAAATGGGTATGCTACATGCATTGTGATAAAATCAAATCCCGTAAATGTGTATTTTTCATGATATTTGCGTAGTGCTGTCTTTGAGGTGTCTTTTTCTTCCCTATTATTGTACAAAAAAGGTAATTTCTTAAGATCAAGGTCAAGACTATGGAGGGTGTGGGGGGAGATATAGGTAAGGATTATGGAGGTTAATGTTAAGGAGATGGAAGGTTGGGGGAAGGTCAGAGTATGCACTTATTGTTGTGGAGCTGAGGAGCGTGGGGGAAAGCAGAAAGATGGCTTACCCTGCTCTAGCTTATCTTGTTTTTCTTTTGTTTTTTTTAGTCCCAGTTTCAACCCTGCCCAGGATACTACCGGTATCTTCACTAGAGTTTACATGTCCTTTCTGTGTTATTGTGGGTTTCCTCTGGGCATTTTAGTGTTCTCCCATATACCAAAAACTTACTGGTAAATGAAATAGCTCCCCCAAAATTTACCTAAAGGTGGTCACTAATGATCCAATCTTTTTCATACAATCTTACCAAATCTATGTAGTAGCCCAATCTACATGATTTGATTCAATCTACACGATACGATTAAATCTGACATGTCCGATCGGGATTCGATTTGATTCAATTCGATTTGCCATTGCAAAACAATGGCAAATCGTGTTGAATCGAATCCCGATCGGACATGTCGGATTTAATTGGATCGTAAATAGAATTGTAATTGAATCGTAAATAGGATCGTATCGTGTAGATGGGGCTGAAGAGTAAACTGAGTGAATATATTGAATGGAAGGCAGTCCCATTTATTGGGACATATGACTATGGTGGGTATTAGATTGTGAGCTCCGGTGAGCCACAGTTTGTGACATGACTTGTCCGCTCTGTGAAGTACTGCGGAAGATGTCAGTGATACATAAATAAACAATATGACCAGGTGTCCAGTGTCAAACTTAAAAAAAAAAAAAAAAAATTTAATATGCAAACTTTGGAGTGTCATAGGAAGGAAGGTTCCCTGTAAGCGAGGGTGAAATAGCTACACTAGGAAAGTAGTGCGCAAAATTTAATTCCCTGATCTCAGCTTTATAGTGTTACCGAAACGTTTTGGAGAGAAATTTGACAGGGGTAAATCGGAGTTATTTATAGGTTAAAAACAAACAAACAAAAAAAAAAAAATACATTTTTGGTGCTGTCCAAACTAAAAACATATTTTAAAACCACACGGTCTAAAGTGATTTCTTAGTACTCCAATTAATTTTTTAAATAAGTGCAACTACAGACAAGAAAATTCCAGCAAATAAATTACTGTCTGGGACAACCTAAGCATCCTACAATTTTATGTGCTTTTCAGTTCTCCAGGGTGCCCTGCATCCCCGAGCCATTTCAAAAGCACTGAAATTGTCCTCATAATGTTCATTTAATGTGAAATTCCACTTCTGCTGAGAAGGCATTTTCAGTTAAACTCTATGAACAGCAAACTACAAGGTCTAGCTTACACGTAATCAAGTAAAACATGCATAGAACAACACACATCACAGGATTTCTACCAGAGACTGTGATCTGGGAGTGTCCACATTTGCTGCCGGTCAGTGAATTACTCCAGGTGTGGAAAAGGAGTAACAAGCTCCTGCTCTGTATAGCTAATTAGTCCAACAGTAAGCAGGAAGATTTATGTATAGATAATTACTCTGGCAGTAAAATGTATTCCCTAGCAGGAGATTAATCTCTCACTTTCCATCCTTGGGAACTTCACAGAACGTTGTGGCTTGAATATGAAAACCGGTAGTCCTGGGAACAAGGAACGAAGGACAGTGATATCAGCTAGTCCAGAATTCTACCTATTTTCAACTCAAATCAAATCAAAGATAGCTTTATTGGCATGACCAAGATTCATATAGGTATTGCCATAGCATTGAAGGGGGTGGGGTAGGGGGACAATGGCTAAGCAGTCTGTGGACATTTTTAGGTTTACAGTTCCTTTATGCTCCACTCAATCTGTGGCATGCTGTGACATATTGTGCAGCGATTGTCACTGTGGATTCCTCTTCTCCCAGTAAGATATATGTTTTTCTCTCATCTTCTAACTCTACAACTGCTTTTGTTGCCTCCTCCATCATTTGTAAAGAGATTATACTACTTCCTGTCTGAACATGAAGGTCTGAAATTTCTTACAAACACGGACACATGGTTCTAACCCTATAACACACCATACGAGTTTTTTTTCTTTTTACTGGAACAGCAACAAACACATTTTTAGTAATGTGGCACAGGTACATTATTTCTGTCCCTATTGCGATTCCCCTCGTTCCTATCCTAGGGACACAAAAAGCAATAATACCTGAAGGAGGTTTCAATTCCCCTCCAAACGTAAGAGTTAAAAGTTATTTTGAGTGAAGTTCCACTTTAATTAGAATAACAATACTGTTCTAGTACATTGCACCAGTGCAAAGCTGGCAGGGTGGGGTACGTCGACTTGCGGCATCAATTCGGCAACCGGTTTATTTCCAAAACTTCTGATTAATCAACCCACTCACGGCATGCTTTTTTATTTTGCTTCACTGCGGTCCAACAACCTTTTTGTTCAGCAGCTGTCACGATGATTGAAATGATTCATAGGTATATCCCTCAGTGGCGGGTATTGTGATTTGTTGTACACTACACTGTAATCAAAGGGAGGCGGCTCACTCGCAGCACAACATGGAGACAGACAGGTTCTGTGCGCAGGTTGGAACATGAGCAATTATGGAGTCCTGCCAGGAAACAAAAGGCTGGAATACATTACTCAAATCTCGCTAGAACGTTTCAATTTGCAAAGACAGCCAGGCATTGCGGATGAGCGAACTTTTTAAAAGTCAATTTTGCACCTGATTCATAAGAGCGCAAGTCTGGTTGATCTGTGTTGAATCCTGATCAGTTGTGATCCAGGTCATTTATCTCTTCCCATTATTATAAGTGATGTTGTGGATTTTGTATAAACTTAGCAAATCATTAAGCAACTTCGGCATGCAGCCAGACTTCGGGGAAGGGCTATTTACAGATCCGTAAAGTCCTCTATTAAACTCACTGAACTGAAATAAGCGTGGAAAGAGCTTGTACCAATTCCCTTTTAAAGATGTGGTACTAGGGTTTTGTTTTGTAAACAGAAATAAAAATGGCTTCCTCCATGTTCCTGTCAGGTTCCTGGTTATTGTGAAACACACCTATTTATTTCAGTACTGTGTACTGTTATTGTAGTTGCCAGCAATAAAAGCATACTTCTTATTATCAAATCTGACTTGTAAAAGCAATCTATCACTTTATGCTTTCAAAAAGTGACAGGGAATAAACCATCTAAATAAAGGGAAAGGGTTCAGAGTTTAGCTGTTAAGATTTTTTTCTTTTGTCAATTGAAAGCTGCTGTGTAAACTTATGTCTCATATGCATGTACGATGACTCATTCCCCACAAGCGGAAATTTATGGTGGATTTCTGCACAGACACATTACTAGCCTAGAGGCTAGCAACACCTAGTTACTGTGGACGACGTGCAAGGTATGATGGAGCAGCTACTGGCAAGAAGGGCAAGTAGGAGAACAATGTGATCTTGGGGTTGCTCGGGAACTGTAGTCACTTCTTGGATCTTTATGCGATGTCATGGGGTTCCCATACCCAGGCTAGATTCTCACTCAAGGAAGCCTTTATCTACAGAGATAAATCCAGCATGTTTACATAGCTTTAGTGGGTCACACGGAGATTAAACATCAGTGTGTGGAGGCAATAGATTTCTCTCTGATCAGATTCCAATTTGCCAGAGTATGGCCACCTTAATACACCAAACCTTACTTTTTCCAATTCATTTTTTTCCAGCTTCAAGTAAGCTAATGTAGGCTTCCATAAAAGAGGTCACATCTGTCAGCTAGTCAGTGAACTATGTCAACACTGCTGGGGCCATGCAGATGTGGGCCTGAATGAGACTGATAACTAGCCTCAGCAACCCCATTGCATGCAATTACAGCTTGCAGGAGCTTGGAAAGCAAACAGTATCTGGAAAACCATTCAGTTGCATGGAACATGGAAGATAAATCATAATGAGGTATAGTCAAATGAACTAAATTATTCAAGATACCCATTTTACCTCAATTACCCTTGTTTCAGAAATGCTTCTTATATCTATAGATTAATGCATATTGGCATGTAACCCAGTCCTTCCAGTGATGGTTAGCTTAGGCTTTGATGTCACACAGTCTTCTCACCCAGAGCACTCTGGGAGATCAGGTGATGTTCCACAGTGATTAAGCTAGCCAGTAGTAAAAATGCTGGCATCTCTGATAAACTTAAGAATGTATTTCATAGTGAGGTAATGCAGGTATCTTGTATCCAAACTTGGACAATGATGTAAACAGTGTAAGGTTAAATACAGCTGACAACAAAAAGCCAGCTCTTCTCTTTTGTGGCAAGGTAACAAGTCCAATATAATCCATAGAAATATGTGCTGCTCCACCATATAGTAAATTAGACTTTTATTTCTGTGAGTAGAAAGCTATGACGTTGTACCACCACCTGCAAATCCACTTCAGTACAGTTCTAATATACTAAAGCTCAGCCCAACAAAGGATTCTGAAGGTTTTACAGCCTAATGCAGCCCTAAATCATATAGTTAGAATGAAAAAAAAAAAAGCTTGCTTGGACATTTAACACCCCACATTACTCACAGGAGAGAAAATATTGTGTGCAAGGCTGACATCAGTCTTTCAGGTTGACATTTAGATGCAAAATAAAAATAAATAGTAGCCATGATGTCCCTGGTCATACCCTTTACACCTGCAGAAAAGTCATTTCTAAGTTTTGACTACTGGAGAAATATCAAGGGCAATATTTCCCAGAGCTATAATCTTCCCCAGCGTTATGCTGCTTGATGGCACCAAGAGATTGGTACATAAGGCGTCAGTAGGAGTATGTAAATAAAATACACCACATAATTGTTTTATTAGGTGCGCATCCCAGGACCACCAGACGATTTCCAATGTGGCCACTCTGTCCAAGAATATGTGTGATATGACTTCAAGAAGGTGGCAGTGTTCTCCCTGGAAAACTTTTCCAGCCGGGTGGCATGAAAAAGTAGCCGGGTTGGGCAAGATGAGAGAGCCGGCGCTCCTCTGCTCAACTCTGCTTAAAGTGAACCAGTGCCGAAGCACCCTAATGTATTTTACGATATATATCAGTGGGAACATTAGAGAAAATGCCTACCCTGCTCTCTGTTTCATTCTTCACTGCACAACCTGCTTCTAATCAGCCCTGATAAAATCCCTGACTGAGCATTCAGTCTGGCTTTGCTCAGGAATCATTATAGCTGAATCATTATAGCAGAGCCAGAAGGGGGCAGGCTTGGGCTTGAAAAGACATCAGAGAACACAGACTCAGCTATAATAATTCCTGAGCAAAGCCAGACTGAATGTTCAGTCGGGGATTTTATCAGGGCTGATTAGAAGCAGGTTGTGCAGTGAAAAATGAAACAGAGAGCAGGGTAGGAATTTTCTCTAATTTTCCCACTGATATATATGGTAAAATACATGAAAGTGCTTCGTCTCTGGTTCACTTTAACTCTGCTTACAGCAGAGGAGGAGGTGAGCTGATAACAGCGATGTGCTCAGCAAAACTAGCCGGGTGGAGCACCTGGCTAAAAGAGCCTGGGGAGAACACTGAGGTGGTCATATATAGCTTCATCACATTGTCCATGTCTTGTGATATGTGCCCTTACCTGTCACTGCAGGAGGTACTTCACTGGAAAAACCTAATGTCATTAAAAAAAAGCTTGCAGGAGATCAGTTAAAACTGGCATGGGAATCTCTAGACAAGTGGGATTTCTTTTGTATTGTTCACAAGGGGCATGTGAATAGTATAAAACACTTGCTGGTGTTTCAAAACAATAACCCTGCAACTGCTTTCCCTTACCTATTCCTGCTCATTACCAACTACCAAATGGTGTACTCCTTATTGTATGGAATGATGCAATTGAACTTTGCTTTTATTATTGGAATTCAAGTTTTATCTGGATTCTGCGCTCCACTAACCACCTCTAACTGGAAAATAAAATCTGGAAGCTTTGCTAATGATGGAATTCAATAATCTAGGACACACAGAAGATCATGTCCTCTGATCCTCAAATTTGTTTACTTAAAGAGAATCTGTATTGTTAAAATCGCAAAAAAGTAAACATACCAGTGCGTTAGGGGACATCTCCTATTACCCTCTGTCACAATTTCGCCGCTCCCCGCCGCATTAAAAGTGGTTAAAAACAGTTTTAAAAAGTTTGTTTATAAACAAACAAAATGGCCACCAAAACAGGAAGTAGGTTGATGTACAGTATGTCCACACATAGAAAATACATCCATACACAAGCAGGCTGTATACACCCTTCCTTTTGAACCTCAAGAGATCATTTGTGTGTTTCTTTCCCCCTGCATCTCTCATGCACTGAAGTTTCAGGCTGCTCTTTTCTTCCTGCAAACAGCTTTGCCCTTGTCTGAATTTCCTCAGTATGTGAAAGCCCAGCCAGCTCAGAGGACGATTTATCCAGCTTGTAAAAGATAAGAGAGAAGAGAGAAGCTGCCCTAATCTAAATAATACACAGGCAGTGTGCATAGAGGGGCCTGGAAGGGGGAGTTCATAGCAGAACCACAACACTGAAGAACTTGGCAGCCTTCCAGACAAAGGCCGACAAGTCTGACAGGGGAAAGATACATTGATTTATTACAGAGACTGTGATAGCAGAAAGTGCTGCAGTAAGCCAGAACACATTAGAATAGCTTTTGGAACTTGTAGGATGATAAAAAACAGGATGCAATTTTTGTTACGGAGTCTCTTTAAGTGGAAAGAATGGTGTTCTCCTATCTTTTCTTTTCATGTTGCATATATTGCCCATTAGAGGTGCAGTGGAACATGCTTGGCCCTCTGCTTGATTGCCTGTACAAAGCAGTCTGGCAATCAAGGGATCAGCGGGTAGTGCTGGGCAGATTACTGGGTGAGTATGATGCTGCAATGAGTTATCACTGTGTGACTGACAACGCAATTGTCATGGTCCAGAGTAGTTTATCTGGAACCTCATGGCCTCTTCTCTGGTGACAGGAGAGGGAGAGGTCTGTATATGGAAGACAAAATATATAAGCAATTATAGGCTGCCCTGGACTTTTTCCCTGGGGCCTTTGAGCAGGCATGTTAGCAAGACATGGCCGTCAGCCTCTGAGATTACATTAGCTTCTTACTTCAGTCTGGGAGTCAGTTCCTTTGTGAAATGTTATACTGGTCACAACTGAATAATAAAGTGGTTTGTCTACATTTTTGGTGCCCATATGATTCATTTTTATTGTACACTTTGCCAAGTGTAAACTATAGGAAGAGGAACAGGAACTAGCCCTTATATGAACAGCTTCATTCTTTCATTGTGTACTAAGATTGCTCTATCTAAACAGCTAGCATACCCAATCCTGAATTGAGTGACGGAAGCAGTGCATGACAGTAAAGATAGCAGCTGTCATTTGTCTGGGGTCCTGGCAAGGGAAATGTGTGGTCTGTGAACTGTCACAGCCAAGGACATGCTAAAAATACTCTTTCCTCTACCCCCAGTAGGCTTTTAATTTTATTCACTTGTATGTTAAAGCCCAACTCCATGAACTAATGTCTTTCTAGCTCTGTGAAGACTCTCAGTAGCAAAGCTTGTTTTTTCTGTGTTTAACTGTCCTTGCTTAGATGATGTCAAATAGACGTTCCCCAAACCAGCCACATCCCACAGACCCATGAATCCACAGGCTGCAGTCTTCTTAAAGTGGACCTCCTCTCTGCTCTAAAAGATAAGCAACAGCATAATAACCTTTAAAGAAATATATTTTCCGTGTTAGAGCTTACAGATGATCTACTGAGATTCTGGTTACTTCTTGGTATCCTGGGAGCACAGACAGGGTTAACCTCCTCTATTTACCTATTAGCTAAGAATTAGGCAGATTGGGCAGAAAGCTGACAGCTCAAATTACACTAGCTCATTACTTGCCGACAAGGGAGAATTAGACAGGCTGTTTTCTATAAGCACACACCGGGTGGACACAAGGAGGATTTCTCAGTGTTATTTTTGTCTCCTGTTCAGGTCTGCTTTAAAGAGCTATCTGTGGCTGCCCCCTTAGCAGTATCATAAACAATATGATGCAAAGGTCAATCAACAGCTGCTTCTACATATCCTGCTGTTACATCTTTTGCTTGAATTACTTATTGTCACATGTTTAAATCCAGTTCATTTTCTGACAAAGCCTTCACAGAAACACACAAAATGGCTTGCTGCTTATTAATTCATCATATGTTGTATTTGGACCTGTTCCTGGACTTTGAATACTACAACTGTGAGAAAGCATGTTGTCATGCCAGCCTCATATGTAAATATAGACTCCATAAACTAGTCTAATTATATGTTACATGATCTTTATACTGATATAATATACTGAAGGTACACAAGAAGAACTAACCCCATACACCCAATGCTCTAAATGTTTTATACTTTCGAGTGCTATGCATCTCAAGGAAATAAATATACAGCTCTCATTCAATTCACAAGTTTTCTCCTAGAAGACAGTTTTTCATACTGCATGTAAAATAACTTTTCAGCACTGTTCAATTGAAAAAGTACCAATCAAAATTATTTTGAGTATTGTTTTGCTTGCTGGTGGCTTAAAAGGCATTTTATTGATAAGATGTAAAAGGGAGCAAAAAAACTAAATCTGGACTTACATGGGGCTTCCTCCAGCCTCCAATAGTCTGCAAGATCCTTTGGTGTCCTCCGGGTCCCCTCCATGGTCCAGCTGGCGGCTCCGTAAACCTGGCGACTTCGGCTGAAGTTGTGCAAGTGCAGCCCATCCAGGCACCCGGCGAGTCATTGTGCAAGCAAGCGTGAACCGGCCCTTACTACTTGTTGCTTCCCACCTCTTAACACGCCTCTGCACATCCCTTTGTGTTTGTTGAAATCCCCATCAACTGGTGGAGCAGGTAGTTTCCTTTTTGGTTTTAACACAACTTTTTCACGCGTAATTAATTTCAAATAATATTCTATCTAATACAGGATCTTCTCAAAAAATTAGCATATTGTGATAAAGTTCATTATTTTTTGTAATGTACTGTTAAACATTACACTTTCATATATTTTAGATTCAAATACACACAACTGAAGTAGTGCAAGCCTTTTATTGTTTTAATATTGATGACTTTGGCATACAGCTCATGAAAACCCAAAATTCCTATCTCAAAAAATTTGCATATTTCATCCGACCAATAAAAGAAAAGTGTTTTTAAAACAAAAAAGTCAACCTTCAAATAATTATGTTCAGTTATGCACTCAATACTTGGTCGGGAATCCTTTTGCAGAAATGACTGCTTCAATGCGGCGTGGCATGGAGGCAATCAGCCTGTGGCACTGCTCAGGTGTTATGGAGGCCCAGGATGCTTCGATAGCGGCCTTAAGCTCATCCAGAGTGTTGGGTCTTGCGTCTCTCAACTTTCTCTTCACAATATCCCACAGATTCTCTATGGGGTTCAGGTCAGGAGAGTTGGCAGGCCAATTGAGCACAGTAATACCATGGTCAGTAAACCATTTACCAGTGGTTTTGGCACTGTGAGCAGGTGCCAGGTCGTGCTGAAAAATTAAATCTTCATCTCCATAAAGCTTTTCAGCAGATGGAAGCATGAACCCACTTTTGAACCAGAAACAGCGGCAGAAGCGCCTGACCTGGGCTACAGAGAAGCAGCACTGGACTGTTGCTCAGTGGTCCAAAGTACTTTTTTTCGGATGAAAGCAACTTTTACATGTCATTCGGAAATCAAGGTGCCAGAGTCTGAAGGAAGACTGGGGAGAGGAAAATGCCAAAATGCCTGAAGTCCAGTGTCAAGTACCCACAGTCAGTGATGGTCTGAGGTGCCATGTCAGCTGCTGGTGTTGGTCCGCTGTGTTTTATCAAGGGCAGGGTCAATGCAGCTAGCTATCAGGAGATTTTGGAGCACTTCATGCTTCCATCTGCTGAAAAGCTTCATGGAGATGAAGATTTCATTTTTCAGCACGACCTGGCACCTGCTCACAGTGCCAAAACCACTGGTAAATGGTTTACTGACCATGGTATTACTGTCACTAGGGGGCAGTGTAAGACAATATTAGAGGAGTTTCTAGAGAGAGATATCAAAGCATTCCTAAAATTTACAGCACAATGCGTTCTACTGACTTAGGATAAGATCTACTATCTCAGACGCATCTTATGCAAAAGCAATTCGATAGACTTTATTATTACATACAAGCTTAAAGAAACAACTGACAAAACTGAGACACAAAACATAGGTGAGCATTAAATCTCCTCCTGTACAGGCCCGATGCAGAAAATGTGGGTGCCTGAATCGAAACTTGGTTGCCACGTAGACCACAATAGTCATGGCAGCTATATCGGCACCCAGTGGACAATTTTGGTGCTTGAGGCAGTGGATACATTTCAGGTGTACTTTGCCTACTTAAAACAGGTTTTTGCGATAATTCAGTTTTAAGTGAGTCTCCCACAATGCATCACTACTGATCTCTTTACGCCCCTGAAGCCAGGCTTATATCCAGAATCGCTGGTTTATAGCGAGCCTATAGCTTAAAACATTTACAGAGCCACATTAACCCAACATGCAGACAGCCTGTTTGCGACTGTTGGTCCTCATCAGTGCAGGGTTAGCGATCTCGCCTTACAGCACTGGGTCCCCGGTTTCGAATACCAGCCAGTCAACATCTGCAAGGAGTTTGTATATTCTCCCCATGTCTATCTGGGTTTCCTCCGGGTGTTTCTTCCCACATGCCAAAAAAACATACAGTCCAGTGCTGCGTAATATGTTGGCGCTTTTTAAATACAATAAATAAATAAATGAATAAAGATGTTAATTGGCTTTCTCCTAAATTGGCCCTAGACTACGATACATACACTACACGATACATACATAGACATATGACTGTGGTAGCTATTCGATTGTGAGCCCCTCTGAGGGACAGTTAGTGACAAGGCAATATACTCTGTACAGCGCTGCGTAATATATGTCGGCGCCATATAAATACTTAAAATAAATAAATAAAATAATAAGTGCATGGGAGGGATTGATATCGCTCTATGAGAGCCCTGACACACCCGTTTTGTGGGTCATTTTCGTTTTTTAGAAAATACCTCCATTGGCTTACATTAAAATCGCAGCAAAATTGCAGGGATCACAATTTTTTAAAAAATCTAATTCGCTGCAGCTTTGCCGCAATTTTGATGTAAGTCACCGGAGGCGTTTTTTATAAGACAAAAACGAACCACAAAACTCTCTTTGGTCTGTCAGGGCCCTAACACAGGGCTTGGACAGGTACAAAATAATATTCAAGCAGCTCAGTGTGACCCAAAACTACCAGGAAAGTATAGGGGACTAAGCACCCTAATCTGCTTGAGTATTCTAAAGAAACAATGAGAGAAACCTTCACTTACAAGCTGACAATCTAACATGATAGTGAGGAAACAAAATGTAAAGCTGTGAGTAAACAAGTTGTATATACGAAAGCTGTGAGTTTAGGTGGCAAATGCTGCAAGCAGATCTTCACCAGCAATGACTTTGGTTAGATTATATGCTTGCCAAAAATGTTGAGGTTTAAGGGTGCATTTTGGAAAGGAATTCCAGAGAAGAAACTTTTGAGACAGTCTGTAAACGTAAAAAAGGTTATGCTAGTGAAAAAAGAGTAGAGAAGAGGTTGGGGTGGTACTTGGAAATTAGAGAAGAAATAAATGGAGGATATTGTGGAGAGCTTTGTAGATGTATAGCTACATGCACATGCTAGATTAATCCTAGATTAAAATCGTCTGATAAACACTGCCTTAAACAAGACTCTATACAGTGCGTTACCAGCTTTAGCGGTAAGGCATGTGTGCCTCTGTGAACAAAGTCTAAAGCGAATCAGAGGCAGCCTTGGGTCAAAAAAACCCAAACTTACCTTAGATCAGGGAAGCCTCTGGATCCTCTAGAGGTTTCCGGTGTCCTCCTCGCAATGCTTGCTATGACCCTCCAGAAGATACAGGCCATGCTCCTCGTTATGCATGAGCACGACTGTGCTGCACCCACCTAAGCAAAGTGGCGCCTGCGCTTTAGCATGGGGCGCTAGTCTGGAGGCTAATGACATGTCTGTACAGCATTGGGCCCTGAACTTTCACCAATGGGATCAATGATGATCCCTGCCAGGCGACAGTCATTGTATGTGTGTAAGAGGCTTTAAAGAGAAACTCCGACCAAGAATTGAACTTTATCCCAATCAGTAGCTGATACCCACTTTTACATGAAAAATATAATGATTTTCACAAACAGACCATCAGGGGGCGCTGTATGACTGATTTTGTGCTGAAACCCCTCCCACAAGAGGCTCTGGTACCGTACGGTACTCTGGGCAAACTGCCACAATGTAACAATGACACACACAGGAAATGGCTGTTTATAGCTGACTGTTAAAGCCAGAACAGCTACATAATCTGCCCACAGTAACAATGTCACCATGTAATACATGTCAGAATGTGAATCTGGGAGAGGAAAGATTTTACAATGAGCAAACTCTGACTAAATCATGTATACATAATTATTGTAAAAATTAAGCACCTTTTTATATTAAATTATTTTCACTGGAGTTCCTCTTTAAGGCTTTAGTGTTAGTAGTTTGAACTGAATTATAGTGAGGCTAGGGGAAACGGAACTGAGGCTCTCTAGCACCTACTTCCTGTGGCCAGAATCAAATTGCGTGGAAGTGTATTGTCAAAATACACTTCTGCACATGTGCGCTGCAGCGCAAACAAAAAAGCTGTGTCGCCATAGACTTACATGATTTCCGTTTAGCCGCACATTGCCATGCAAGTTTCCTGATAATGCACTGTTGCTCTAGCTTTGAATTGGGCACTCCCAGCAGGACGCATCGCTCTAGGTATGAAATGCCCCATAGACTTACACTGGCGTAGTGTTGGCCTGCTACCACATTGGCCAACGCAACGCACCAGTGTGAAAGGGGCCTCAGTGTTAGTAGTTTGATTTGGATCCTCTGTGTAATTGCCAGCCGGAGCTTGACAAGAAGGAGACGCAGGTGATGAGCAAAAAGAGAGGATGGTTAGTTGGGTGGGAGCAGAGCTCAGCGTGAGATATGCTAGTTTTTGAGTTTGTAGGCAACATAGTTGGATGTTACAACATTCAAGGTGGGATATGATAAAGGTGTGCCCAAGTCATAACTAAGCCTATAAGATTATGAAGTGGGGGGCAGGATGCTATGCCACAGTCAGTTCCTTGACTGCCATTTTTAACCTCTAGCTTGATTATCCAGTAGCCAGCAGAGTCTGTGTCCTTAACTGCATACTTTAGCTGGATCACTGACTACCTTACATAATAAAGCCAGAGGATAAGCCTCACAAAGGTCTGGAATATCAGTCTCTGTCAAAACAGGCCTACTTTATTTTTCCAAGCAATGAAAATAAATCTGACGCAGAACAGACTGTATTTTCACCTTAATATCCCGCCGGCAGACTGTTTACCAGCTGCCTTGTATGCACGGTAAACACAGAGAGTGATCTCAGCATCCATATGTTACTTGCTGACAAGATTTATATCTATCGGTTCCTAGATCAATAAGCTGCAGAATTAAGACCACAGCTGGGCCCGGTGTTAATAGCCGACCCCTGATTGATCACTTCCAACATTCCTGCGAATACAAAGTGCAATTTACTGAATCATTATGCAGGAATAAATCTCTTTTACATGCCTCCCAAGGTTTAGATGGCCAAAGAGGGACACTTAATATTTGATGAGTAAAAGACCCAACATTTTAATATTCTCATAAAACTCCCTCTGGTGCTTCACTTGAGTTTCCGCCTAAATTTATTCGGAGTTCCAACTGAATATCTTAAGCTGCAGCATCTACTGAATGTACTGTATGCATTCAGTGTGGTCGTTTCAAATTCTTACAGTGAATTACTCATTTGTGCTGAACATTTACATTTAATATGTCCATGGTTTGTACTGACATATTTTCAGAGATAAAGTGGCAGTCTAAATTTCTTTGCAGCTGATTATTTTACTGCATCTTGGCAAAGTCTTAAAGGACAATTGGGCATTTCAGCCTCATACCCACCCTTTTTTTTTTTGAACAACGAGCGGATGTTTCCACAATCTCGCGAGGTGGGTACAAGTGTGTGATTAGGCGAACTACGCTTTGCGACATGCAGCGACAATGACCATCATGGCGGTTCGGATCTTTAAGATCCCCAAAGACACCCGCATTAAGTGTTACGATCATTTGAAAGACGCAGAGGCGGGACAAGGTCCTCCAGCACCCAAGGCTGAGACACCAAAGTGCGCCCCTCCATCCCTGCCACCCCAGCCGTCACACACTGATTGCTATTAGACTAAGAGGTGCCACAGGGCCCACAATCTCCCGAACACCTTAATATCTAGTTATCTGGCTTGCAGTCACTGCCATGTATCCCCTTTTCTTATTTCTTTCTGCTTCAAACACAATTAGGAATGACAGCTGAATGAATTGTGCGCCCCCTCCTACACTGCGCCCTGAGGCTGGAGCCTCTCCAGCCTATGCCTCGGCCCGGCCCTGGAAAGACGTCACATGTTCCCGCGGGCAGGAGGATGGTTCGGGGAAGCTCGTTTATCGAGAGGCGTCGCTGGGAGGTTCCCCGATCCATCCTCAGGTGAATATTTAGATTAACAGGGTTAGGAGCCAATGAAATCGGCTCCTAACAGGCTCACAGTGCTCATTGGTTATAGAGACCGCAGGGCAAGTGAGCTTTGGCGGGGAGACAGCGACAAAATCGGTGAGAGCGTGATGTGAAATCTACGTCCTAGCAGGAATAACAGCATCAAAACAGGGCGTAGATTTCAATCATGCAGTCCAGAAGCGGTTAAGGGTACGTTTCGACTCGCAGTGTAGTTTTGTGTATATTTTTTTCTAAACATGGTGAGTGGTTTCAAGTGAAAAAAAACAACACTTGTTTTCCACAGGAGCACAATGTAATCACATAAAAAAACATGCATGGGGTCCAGGAGGAGAGCAGCATAGGGCCCAACTCCCCCGTTTTGGAAGGGGATAGTCCCGGATCCCATTCCTTTGTCATGTGTCCCACGTTCTCCTTACTAAGTGACTTTAGGAAGCACGATCCAGCCTCCACTGCACACTGGAGGAATGGTGGTGGAAAGTGTGCCCTGTGTACGCCTCCTGGGCACCACCATCTCCAATACCCTGAAGTGGAAGGCAAAAACTGTCTCCACCCAGAGGAAAGCCCAGCAGAGACTCTACTCCCTCCACCAACTGAGGAAGTTCGGCATGTCCCAAAAACTCCTGAGGAGCTTCTATACCGCAACCATTGAATCTGTCCTCTGCTCCTCCATCCTTGTCTGGTATGCTGGCTCCACCGATAGTGACAGACGCAAACTACAGAGGGTCATCAGGTCAGCGGAAAGGATCATCGGGAACCAACTTCCTGCCCTGGACTCCGTCTATAATGCCAGACTACGCTCCAGAGCACTGAAGATTGCAAACGATCCCTCCCACCCTGGCCACCAATTTTCCAGTCAGCTCCCCGTGGGGCGGAGGTATCCGTCCATCGCTACAAAGAACACGAGACACAAAAACAGCTTCTTCCCCTCAGCGGTAAATTTGCTGAACGCGATAAACTCTGCTCATGCTCTCCCCCCTTAGGCTGCCCCTGCTCCCCCACGCTGACTTTAGGCATGTAACCCACCTGGTTATGGAAAACTGTTGGTTATGGTTAGGTTTATGTGGTTTATGGTTATGTTTATGCGATGAAGTAATGTCTACTATGTTCTATGTCCTGATGTCTCTTACGTTTCTATGTATACGCCCTGTATCTGTTGTGCCAAGCCCAATTCCGGGCACGACCCAGTCATGCTTGGCGAAATAAAAGCGATTCTGATTCTGACTAAGTCCTGGTGTACAAAACTTCTGTTGCAGTTGCTTTTTACTTCCATGCAAAGCACTCTCCAGTAACTCTGCAGGCTGCAGGAGAGAGGCTGAGCAGAGTCTGCAGTCTTTCACTACTGCTGGTGTACCCAGGGATCTGTGCAGTATAGAGCTGTGCTTTCAAGCAGCCAATCAGAGGCTGCATGGCTCTACACTGTATAGAGTGCAGGTGGCAGTAGTGAGGATGACTGTGGGAAGCTGCATCTCTGCTGCTGCCCATTTTCTCTTTCCTGGTGCATCACTTTACCTAATGATATTGGAGAGCCCGGTCCATATGCAATCCTTTTTCTCCTAGGTGATATTTACACACCTTGTGATAAAATGCCTTTTAATCCACCAGCAAGCAAGAAAATACTCAAAATAATTTGCATACTACTTTTTCACCAACTTTTAGGTACTTTTTCAATTTTAAAATGATTACAAGTTATTTTAAAGAGAAGATGAAAATTATCTCCTAGGAAACAACGTAACAGAAAAAGCTAATTGCATATGGGCCCATATCTCTGAATTGATCAGGAGATGTGCCCATAGGAATGTGAACTGAGATAGCATACAATTTGCATGATAATTGAAGTTTCTGGGATTGAGCCTTTGTTTTTTTCTGGTGTGCATCACTTTATTCAATGCAACTGGAATACCATATAATCAGGATTGATCAACATACATGACCGTACAAATGTGAACTGAGATTGCATACAATTTGCATGATATTCAATCTGTGCTTTATCTTTAGAGGAATCCTTATGTAAAAATTGGCTCTATAACCTAAGGATCATGGTCTCTATAGATTTTAAGCTGATCGGGCCTGCCTAGTGACAACATATATTTTGCATTATACTCCAGGGCTGTGAAGTCGGAGTTGGAGTCTAGGAGACAGGAGTAATTTTGGGAACCTGGAGTCGGAGTTGGAGTCGGTGGTTTCATAAACTGAGGAGTCGGATTATTTTGTACCAAATCCTTAGTTCAGGTAAGAATTAGACTAAGGAGTCGGAGTCAGAGCCATTTTGGGTACCTGGAGTCGGAGTTGTAGTCAGTGGTTTCAAAAAGTCGTCTGAGTCAGACTTGGAGTCGGATCATATTTGTACCGACTCCACAGCCCTGTTATACTTAACATATGTCTTTTTAGAGCAACGCTCTTGTTTGGAATCATAATCACCAATTTAGGGTGATAAGTGCACTTATTTGTGTGTAATGAGAGTATAATAGTTCTTATGCCATGCAGAATGTTATTATTCCCCACCAGAATAACTTTTGGTTTATATGGGTAACCACAGGTAACACCACCCCTCCACTTTTTGCACTGCCATTGCAATTGATTGCTCTTAGGAAGATTCACAGGTATACAAACAACCACTTGTTATATTGCACTATGCATTAGCACTAGCACCTTATGGAATCATAGTGTAACTATTGTGGAATTTTCTCCGTGATCAGCGCACAAGACGTGCACTGACACTGCGGAAATCCTCCACAAGCGTATAATTTGCGGGAACCCAGCAAAAGGTGCAATGCACCTGTAGAGGGAAATTCCTGTCGACAGGTGGAGCTGTGGAGTGCAGAGGAACAGCTCCTCTGCCCTACCACACACGCCAGACAGGAATTGTACGAAGGGAAGAAACGCAATCGCAAGAGAGGCAATTGAGAATGAGCACAGAGACAGATTGTATGTGTGTGCACCAAACTAGTCGCCAACCCGCGACGGTGCACACACCACAGCAGATATGAAGTAGGAACGCGATCGCGAGAGGTACGATCGCCAGACGTGACACAAGGTTACAGCAAGGCAGAGCACGAGAGTAGCAAAGGCACAGCAAATCATACAATGAGAAGATACGGAAAATAACAAACGCTAGCTAAACGCGAACACCGCACTCATTCGCAACAGTGCACGCGTTTATGCGCGGTCTCCACGTGATAAGCACAATAGAGACAAACACGCCTAACTAACCACCGACAGACAAACATGAAACAGAGGACGCGAGCGCTTGCTTAACGGTTACCTCACCGAGCCTCCAGCAAGCGTTCGTAGCAGACAAGACAGACACACGAAAACAGGAACAGGCGAGAGACGGATCCACAGCACTAGCGAAAAGAGGCCAGTGCGATCCAGGGAGACAGAGAGATGGAGATCAGACGGATCCACAGCACTAGCGAAAAGAGGCCAGTGCGATCCAGGGAGACAGAGAGATGGAGATCAGACGGATCCACAGCACTAGCGCTAGGCGAGTGCGATCCAGGCAAGACAGATAGAGGAGATAGCTGGTAGCAACCGCTGCTCCAGCTATACTCCAAGAACAAAGATCAGAACGACTTCCTGTCGACCACCGCAGGGACAGGACAATCGCGACAGACAGACAGATATGCAATCCTAACTGCACTAGGGAACCTGCCGAGTGCAGTCCCAGGAATTACTCTAAACTAATATTCAAACAATGAGCAAGGCTGACACTCTCCAGAGTGTTTCACAGGATGAATCCTTATGACCAGCAACTTACTGTGGGAAACATAGCTCTTTATAGAGCAAGCCCACAGGGGATGTGGCTAGGCAATCTGCATGACAAACATATGCAAATTCCTCAGCAGCAAGCTGCACAACTGACAAAAGGTCTCTCTTCCAGAGACCTGCAGAATGCAGACCTGAACAGTGGTCAAAAGGCTGCCTGCCTGTGCAGGCAGCCACGCGGATCCTCACAGTACCCCCCGCCCCTCTAGGGTCGGATTCCAGACGACCCTCCAACCTGATATTTGCAAAAGACTCTAACTGAAGACTCCTGAAGGTCAGGATAGCCCGGACAAGGCCCAATTCCAGAGTCAGTCCAGCCGAAACCGACCTCATTGGAAGCAAACGCCACCGAAACATGCCCATCAGTACTACCAGCCTCAGTATAAGGCCTCTTGCACACTGCAAGCGATTCAGATTCAGATTCCGCTTTTTAATCTGTTTTTACTTCCGATTCAGATTCAGATTTGCAGTTTGCTCCTTGCACACTGCAAATCTGAATCTGAATCGGAGGTAAAAACAGATTAAAAAGCGGAATCTGAATCTGAATTTCTTGCAGTGTGCAAGAGGCCTAACACCCATCAGGACTGTGAACACCAGAGAAGAAGCCATCGACACCCTCCAGACAATACCCACCACCTTCCAAGGAGCGTCCGAAAATACCAAACCTGCCACAATACCTACTCGAAGTGTCCCTTACAACACAAAAGCCACTGTTGATCTTATCCAGGGTACCAAGCAAAATTTCTCCCGTAATCTCCCAGAACCTTTTGAAGCTCCACAGAGATCCCAAGAGGGCAGAACAATCACCAGGCTCACATGGAGAACTATTAAGCCCTCCTATGGAACCAATGACTATTCTGGATTCAGAATTACGAGGACACCCATCAAGATCAAGACTCTCAGGGACCACTTCTGGGCATGCAAGCAGGCAGGTCATATCAGAGCATGTCTCCACCGAGGAAGCATCTGAGCATGCTGGTAACCGAGGCACACTTGGGCTTTCTGGGTCACAGAGCACATTGGGGTACACCAGCACAGGAGAAACCTCAGAACATGTCGGGGAACTGCCAACCTCAGAGCCCAGCACGACAGGACCAAAACTAGTACCGGGCAGAGGATCATCATGAGCAGTGGTCTCAAGCACTGGACTTTCAAAAAAAAAACTCGGACTCAAGCTTAGAAGTCTCAGTGACTGTAATGGTAGCTGACAAAAACTCATCATTAACTACGCATAACTGAAGCTCCACTAGAGCTGAAAAAATAGCCAGCAAGGCAGCAATGCCTACTGAAGTGGGCAACACCTCAGAAGGGCTTGGGGGGCAGGAGACATCTCCTACAAGTTCTGCACCCTTTGGGAGGAACTCGGAGGTCTCCAGGAAATCAGGCAAGACTATCAGGAACATCATTTTTCAAGTTTTCTAAGAAGGATTCTGAACTATCCATGTTACAGGGCAAAACTGGACATTTATTTTGTGAACAGGGCAGATGTCCCAGGGAAGGTTCCACCATAAACTGAGACTGAATTTCATCATCATGAGCGGAATGTACAGGAATATTTACTGGAACACACACTGACTCCCTAACTTTAATCTCACTGCACCCAGAATTCTGTGTAGCAGTCAAACTAGCTTGCAACTCCAAAACTGCAGAAAAACAGGTGAGTATAGTGGCAATACCTAGACGAGCCTCTAGGGACACTGCAGGAGACTCTAAACAAGGCCATATTAACTCATCCAGAGTACAGGGTGCAGAATCTGCATTTTCCTCAGAACAAGAAAGGGACTCGCAAATGTCAGTGTGATTGGACATCATATTGTTATTCATGGTACAGGGCAGGCTCAGAGAAACTTTCTCTGGACCCAGCAAAGATGCTTCAGAGTGAGATTCGCAAAACCGAAGCGCTGTCTCACTCTTAGATTCGGCTAAAAATGTCAAATCAGAGGAGTTAGAACGCAAAACTTGCGAATCAAAAATCGCTTTAGGTTGTGAAACTGACGCTTCCATAGTGCAAACCTCTGCGATCTGCGGGGCAGACTGTAAGGCGTTCAGGACAGAAACACTGGAGCAACTGTCACCAGGCAACGGGCCCTTATAGGTGTGAACAGGGTGAGACAAAGACACATCTGCAGTAGAAATAGCGACGACATCAGGAAAAACTTTATTAGACATATTAATTTTACTTTTGATGCTGCAAAATTTAGGAATTTTGCCCTTAGCAGGATCACAGATGGAAGATCTTAAAGATCTGTCTCTAAATGACAAGGGGTCCCACACATCCTTGAGAAAACTGGCGCATTCATGCTGATCACAAGCTGCAGGAACATCAGAGAAACAGGCATCAGATCGCACAGATTCAAACTGCACGCAGTCAGGAGAGAATCCTCCAGGATTCGCACAGGAATCAACCACAGTGGCACACCCACTCACTTCAGATCGCACAATGTCATGACTCACATGCTTTACCCCAGAAATGCAGGAACAATCATCCGACAACGATGTCTCTTTATTGGAATCAATTGGTTGGTGTGTGTGCAACTCATCCAAAATCGTCTGCCATACATAAATCATCAGATCCACATCACCCTCGTCACATTCATCGGAATCAATCAATAGGTACATAGAATCGAGACAATCATTCAAGACATCTTCGCTTTTTGCGATGTAAAAATCGCAAAAGGCTTTCCAATCAAAATCAAATTCCTCCATCAAGGCCCCAATGTCCCATGAGGCAAATGGAGGTTCAAACAGGCCAGTATCCAGATAATCTCCATATGGGTGGAGTTCAGGAACAAGAACAGATTTTTTAACTGCTTTAATATAGTGGGCGATCCTACCTATAGTAGGATCCACACAAGCTTTGGATTGAGGCAAAAAACCCAGAGACAGATCAACATCATGGTAAACATCATTATCATACTGAATGGTTTTGCACATTTCAGACTTGACAGAAATAACCTCTTTATTTGTGGTTGCTAGGGGCAACAAATCTTTTGGCTGACAAGCCAAATCAGCAGATTGGCCTGCAAGCACCAACTCATTAACATCAAAAGGGAGTATTTTATTCAGATGCTTGCGTCTTTTAGTTTTTCCCTTTTTTGCAACTTTGCATGTCTGCTGTTTAAAACCTGAAGTGGCAACCGACACATTGAACTGATTGTCATACTGAAAGGTTTTGCATGGAAGGGGAAGATCAGCTGACTTATCAGCAGCTACACATTCAATCAGAGCAGGTGGTAAGCCAGGCAGTTTAAACCAGTGAGAGAATATCACTGCAAGAAACTGATACAGATTATCATTCCAAGAATTGTTTTTTAGCACATCATACGCCCAGGTGAACAAATCGTCTTTTAAGAGCACATAGGCAAACTGAAGAGCCGACGTGGACGGATCAGTAATCTGAAAGGTGGGATTCAGGCAAAACCTCACACATTCAGAGAGAAATTCCGCTTTGGTCTCTGAGTTCAGCCTTTTACAGCTCTTAAAGACACAGGACCCATACTCGACAAAATCGTACAAATCAGAAATTCCCTCTACACTGGGAATTTTGGTTTGGCTGGTCATACTGTAACGGTTGTGGAATTCTCTCCGTGATCAGTGCACAAGACGTACGCTGACCCTGCGGAAATCCTCCACAAGCGTATAATTTGCGGGAACCCAGCAAAAGGTGCATGCCCCTGATGAGTCTTTGACGAAACCGGTAGGGCGGGGCCTCAGGTGCGGAGTGTGGAGACGCTGGTAGAGGAAGGCGGCGGTGAGGACGTCCTATTTTACTATATGCGCATTGAAGTTTTATGATTGTGAGTGCACTACTATGTTGCTTTTAACTTATTAAATACGGAATTACGCTATGTCAGCCTGTTTCTTGAGCTTTTAAGGTACCAACAGTCTGATCACCAGAGTTATGGAAAAGCTATGTTAGCTGGTCAGCACGAGGATCAGCCATTTCATCTGGTGAGCGAGCATTTTATTCACTATCACTGAGGTGTGGACACTTGTGGGACTCACACGTGGAGGCTGTTTTTGGTGAATGGGCTTGACTAGATGAAGCTGTATTACGCTATGTCACTTTTATCTCTCCGAGTATAACCTAGGAGGAAGCTGTCCAGGGACGAGGAGCTACTATCATATATGTGCCTTATTGCTGATCTGTGAATGAATCAGCCACGTTTGCTGGTAAGAGTATTTCAGCTGGATTTGTGACTAGAAGAAGAAGTGGATTGTTCTGGAACTATTGGTGTTTTATGGATTGTAGCCTGGCAACATTAGGATTAGCTATATGAGGTCTTTTGTCTCTTCGCTGCAGGGGGACATTAGATACTAACAGAGCCTGCCTGTTTTCTTATCAAAAGAGGACTGGACATTCAACAGTTGTATTGTCAATAATATTGCATATATATTTATATCTGGCCAGAGAATTGGGTCTACATAAGAGTTCAATTATGAGTTACATATATTACTAAATATTGGGTATATGTGATGTTGAGCGCTTCACTTTTCTATATCAATTTATTTTAGAGTGGTGACACCCCCCATGGTGGAGCGATCCATTACAATATACAGGATTGTGCAATTATTAATATTTATACCATTATATCTGAGAATTCTATTAGAGGAGCGCATTAGCCACACATATCTATAAAAGGTGCAATGCACCTGTAGAGGGAAATTCCTGTCGACAGGTGGAGCTGTGGAGTGCAGAGGAACAGCTCCTCTGCCCTACCACACACGCCAGACAGGAATTGTATGAAGGGACGAAACGCAATCACAAGAGAGGCGATTGAGAATGAGCACAGAGACAGATTGTATGTGTGTGCACCAAACTAGTCGCCAACCCGCGACGGTGCACACACCACAGCAGATATGAAGTAGGAACGTGATCGCGAGAGGTGCGATCGCCAGACGTGACACAAGGTTACAGCAAGGCAGAGCACGAGAGTAGCAAAGGCACAGCAAATCATACAATGAGGAGATACAGAAAATAACAAACGCTAGCTAAATGCGAACACCGCACTCTTTCGCAACAGTGCACGAGTTTATGCGCAGTCTCCACGTGATAAGCACAATAGAGACAAACACGCCTAACTAACCACCGACAGACAAACATGAAACAGAGGACGCGAGCGCTTGCTTAACGGTTACCTCAGTTGCCTTGCCTTCAGCAAGAGTTCGAAGCAGACAAGACAGACACACGAAAACAGGAACAGGCGAGAGACGAATCCACAGCACTAGCGAAAAGAGGCCAGTGCGATCCAGGGAGACAGAGAGATGGAGATCAGATGGATCCACAGCACTAGCGAAAAGAGGCCAGTGCGATCCAGGGAGACAGAGAGATGGAGATCAGACGGATCCACAGCACTAGCGCTAGGCAAGTGCGATCCAGGCAAGACAGATAGAGAAGATAGCTGGTAGCAACCGCTGCTCCAGCTATACTCCAAGAACAAAGATCAGAACGACTTCCTGTCGACCACCGCAGGGACAGGACAATCGCGACAGACAGACAAAACAGATATGCAATCCTAACTGCACTAGGGAACCTGCCGAGTGCATTCTCAGGAATTACTCTAAACTAATATTCAAACAATGAGCAAGGCTGACACTCTCCAGAGTGTTTCACAGGATGAATCCTTATGACCAGCAACTTACTGTGGGAAACATAGCTCTTTATAGAGCAAGCCCACAGGGGATGTGGCTAGGCAATCTGCATGACAAACATATGCAAGTTCCTCAGCAGCAAGCTGCACAACTGACAAAAGGTCTCTCTTCCAGAGACCTGCAGAATGCAGACCTGAACAGTGGTCAAAAGGCTGCGCAGGCAGCCACGCGGATCCTCACATAGTTTGTGTTTTCATTAATTACATTTTGTATTGCTTTGTCACTTTGTATCACTGTACTTTTAATTAAATTATCCATGACCCAGGTCATACCCCATTGAGGGCTTTTGTTATCCCTTATAGGGGGATGTTAGCTCTGCCTATATATACATGTTTAAACCAGCTATATCTGCGGTGTGGACCTTCTGGTCCCTGTATTTGTAATTGTTTTTAAGGTTGTTTGTCTCTTTTTGGCTGAATATTAATAAAGTTATATGAATTTTGATACTTTACAGGAGTGGATGCTTGACTGTTCTCATGTCAATCCCTGAATATTGCAGTGGTGCTCTTATTATACGCTTGTGGAGGATTTCCGCAGTGTCAGCGCACGTCTTGTGCGCTGATCACGGAGAGAATTCCACAACCGTTACAGTATGACCAGCCAAACCAAAATTCCCAGTGTAGAGGGAATTTCTGATTTGTACGATTTTGTCGAGTATGGGTCCTGTGTCTTTAAGAGCTGTAAAAGGCTGAACTCAGAGACCAAAGCGGAATTTCTCTCTGAATGTGTGAGGTTTTGCCTGAATCCCACCTTTCAGATTACTGATCCGTCCACGTCGGCTCTTCAGTTTGCCTATGTGCTCTTAAAAGACGATTTGTTCACCTCGGCGTATGATGTGCTAAAAAACAATTCTTGGAATGATAATCTGTATCAGTTTCTTGCAGTGATATTCTCTCACTGGTTTAAACTGCCTGGCTTACCACCTGCTCTGATTGAATGTGTAGCTGCTAATAAGGACCACAGGTTTATACCCCCCTAGTGACCAGGCGATTATTTACAATTCAGCACTCCACAACTTTAACGATTTATTGCTCGGCCATACAACTTACCACCCAAATTAATGGTATCTCCTTTTCTTGCCACTAATGGAACATTTTGTGGTGGTCTCCGATTGCTGCTGCAATTTGTTTTTATTTAAATTTAAAAGATTTTTTTAAAATTAATAAATCCTTTTTTTTTCACCTGCCTTACCCCATAAATTGGCCCTGACTGCGGTGCTTACACTACACTACTTATATTATCAGCCACTCCTGGGGACAGTTAAGCGACGAGGGAGTCCCCTGTACAGCGCTGCACTAGATCGCAGTGCTGTACAAATATAAATAGGCTTTTTTTTTCTATATTACAGCCGGCCAGCTATGATCGCGGCTGGCAGGCTGATCGCCGCATCCCTGCTCTGTTTACAGCAGAGGACACGCACTCGAGTGAGCAAGTGTTACCAGCTAATCCAGCCCACTGCACTTGACACCAGTCTCCTAGCAGCCACGCTCCCACTGTCCATCGGCATTAGGCGGTCGGGAGTTGATTAAGAATTTTTTTTGCCTTTTTTTGTACATTGATCTACTCTATTCCTAGCACGCTGTTTTTAGCCAATATAATATATATTGCATAGTAGTGCGCACCCTTTTCTATTGTATTGTTAATTACCAGCTGAGTGACTGGAATCATATGCACGCTTCCACAGCAAGAAGATCTTTACCACTGCAGGTTGAGATCACTTAAGATGCAAGTAGATTTACACAGATATTTCACAAGGCTGATGAGACATTATTTCTGTGACTAGCGCCCTCTGGTGGAGAACTGATTGGTGTCAACAATAGATTGAGTGAAAATACCTAGCTGTACTTGTCCTAGTTATGCATGAGGTATGGTGAGATTCATTATTCTAGTATCTGGTGCGTCTTCTGCCAGTCCAAAACATAGAGCTCCTTGATTTGTGGCACTGGGTTCAGGCTGATGCTTTAGACGAGGCTCGCCTCTTGTTAGTGTCCCTGTCTCTACTGCCATGAAATCTGCCGGCTGTTTCAATGCAGCATCGTCCTGCTTTCTCTTCTCCCTGCTTTGACACAAGCCTCTTCATCAAAGCCGCAGCCATCGCCATGGAAACTGGGAGAAAATCAAAATTCTTCTTTGGAAAGTCTTGCACACTGCCACCCACTGGGCACTTAGAAAAGACGACCTTTCAGAGCTGACAATCTGCAGCCACTAATCAGAATATTATTCTGCATTTCTGAATACAACATAAAAACCTAAAGACACCTCTCCTAGTAACGTTTTAGGCTCTCCTAATCCACTGGGAATTTTTCATTTCATTTCTTTGTATTATCCTTCTGCACTGTAGTCTATCCAGTCCTATTTCTGTTTTGTTTTAGGAAGGTATTTCAAAAGGACTAAAAACAGGCAGTCAATTATATTGTAAAATATTAACATTCCACGGCGGTCATTAGAGACAAAAATTAAAATGGTTGCAATATTAATTCTAGAGATACTAAAGACCATGCTATACAAGCATCTGGACCAGAGGTGGATTAAGATGTAATGGGGCCCCAGGCAAGGTAGTAGATTTGGCGCCCCCTCGTGGTCCTTTTTGTAAGCTGAAGTGGAGAGTGGTCCGAGAAGTTGGCAGGTGGGCCTCTTGACACCCTTTACGCCCCAGGCACCTCCCTGAGTTGCCTGGTGGATGATTCGTCTCTGATCTGGACTCCCAGCTACTAGTCACTAATTATAGCAGAAACTAGTTGCTAGTACTAGAAAGTAGTTGGAACCACTGGCCACTTCATTACAATGAAGTCTATAATTATAATTAAGTCTATTATCAGCTATTAGTAGCAGTAGTAGAGGCTATTAGTAGTAGAACAGTAACAGTAGGGGAGGTAGACACTGCCAGTACCTTAAAACCTCAAGTTTAGAAAGTTTAGATCCCTTCTGGCAGCAGCACAATTAGACTCAGTTTACATGGAGCTAGATAGCTAATGACCAACCAGAGCAGACAGTGCACTGTCAGGTCTGATGGTGCGTTGTGGTCCCGCTGTAGTTCAGAGCAGATTCCACCAGAAGCTACTATGGAAACCGCATCTGCGGCCCAGAAAAATTGTGCAGGTCGGATTTTTACGTTGCAAATATGAATCGATTCTATTAACAACATGCATTAACAAGAGCAGCCAAAACTACAAAATAGAGAAGTGGTATAAAATACAGAACTGTTAATAACAGTGACAAAATGAATATGAATAAATGTGTAACAAAATCCAAGACACAAAAGGGTGAGAGAGTCCAGCCCTTGCGAGCTTACAATCTAAAGGAATGGGGGGGGGGGGGCACAAAAAGTGGGGTTGTATACAATATTTATACCTAGAGGAAGTGTGTTTTAGGTTATCTAGTAGGAGTACAACTTGGCCAGAGGTCAAAAGGGGAACTGGCCTAAGGTAAAGCATACTGTATGTATAGAGGTCCTTGCTTGTTACTAAGTTATTCAAATTATATATCAGAGGAGGATACAGTTTATCATCATTTTAAGTGGTTTTATATAGGTTTGATTTTGTTGACCTAATAAATATTGTTATACATTTAAACAACATAAGGTGCAGATGAGCCATTCTTTTCTCTATTCTGAATACATTAAAAAACTTCAGTAGGTGGGTATAGACCATTTTTAAGTATTTAAAAATATAAGTGTATACAACAAAAAATATAAAGCTTATTTTCTGTTTGTAAATGCCCCCAGTTTAGTTTTCACCAAAATCCCAAGGCAAAATACATCTTTAATCGATTCAGCCACAGTAAGTAGGGGAAAGAATTCATCAACTTCTCTAAGTGCTTAATAAAAAAAAAAACCTGCTTCTTTACATGAAACATTGGCTCCCCCCGCACGTCCCACAGTCCTCTTCTGTCACTGGGGAAATGACTCCCATTCAACACTTCCATCAGCCTCCAGACACGTGGAAGAAGAATTCCGCATACCAGGTAATTGCATTGCTAAAATATTTATATCAGCTCGTTAGGAATGAGATAACTAATTCTATCAAAGGATTGCCCAGATATTAATGAGACCTAAAAGAACATGATGTATTTTCCAGCACAGACGACACTGATAAGCACGCTGGTTTTCATGGATTAACATGGGTTCATCAAAGTGCAAAACTATCTAAAAATATATAATTGCCCCATTATGAGTTTCACTTAAAGGGAACCTGCAATGATTAATAGTGGTATATTTAAACTTACCTGGGGCTTCCTCCAGCCTAACGAGGTGCGTGTGCTCCATCGCCGCCCTCTCCTTATCCCCGCAGGTCAGTTGCGCTCTTCTTTGCAAGCATGGCTCAGACATGTTTGCCCCCTGTTATGCTCCAGCAGCCACGAGCGTTCTGCTTCTGTGCAGTAGTACCGTGCAGGCTCAGAACGCTCCTGGGTTCGGGAGCACTAAGGGGGTGCGCGTGGCTGGATATGTGCAGGAGGGCACGACCGGCCACATTACCTGCGCAGATTTCATGAGAGAATGTACAGGACAACAGAGGAGCCCATACACCTGATGGGGCTGGAGAAGGCACTAGGAACGTATAAATGCACCACCGTTAAACATTTCACACTTTGGCCCATATGCAATTCACTTTTTCTCCTAAGTTTTCTCCTAGGTGATATTTCACAACTTGTCATAAAATGCCTTTTACACCACCAGCAAGCAAGAAATTACTCAAAATAAATTTGATAGTACTTTTTCACCGACTTTTGGGTACGTTTTCATTTGTATAATGCTGAAAATTTAGTTTAAAGAGAAGTGGAAAATTATCTCCTAGGAGATAACTCAAGTGAAAAAGTGAATTGCATATGGGTCTTTAACTTCTTGAGCCCCAGAGGTTTATATCCCCTAGTGACCAGGCCATTATTTACAATTCCGCACTTCACAACTTTCACGGTTTATCACTCGGTCATACAACATAGCACCCAAATGAATTTTACTTCCTTTTCTTCTAACAGAGCTTTCTTTTCACGCTATTTGATTGCTGCTGCTAGTTTTTTTTATTTTGATTAAAAAGAAAACATACAGATAAGTTAATTGGCTACCCCTAAAATGGCCCTAGACTACGATACAAACACTACACTGCACATATATAGACATATGAATATGGTAGGGATTAGATTGTGAGCCTCTCTGAGGGAAAGTTAGTGACAAGACTATACTCATAGGATGTAGGCGCTATATAAATAAATTATCATTAAATACTTTAAAAAAAAAATAACAGCCTGCCAGCTCCAATCGCTGGCTGACAGGCTGATCAATGGAGTCCCCTGCATGCAGTAATGGCAGAGCGTGCTTGTACGAGCTCCCGTCAAATCTCGCTCCTCGCGAGAAGACGCCATATGGCATTGCTGAGACCTGAGAGTCTGTCCCACCACCATCCTGCATTAGGCGCATGGGAAGCTGTTAAAGGGAACCCGAGGTCAGGATGTAAATTATAAAAAAACAAAAACAATGCTACCTGATCCAGGGGGCTGGGTGGATCAGATATTCGCAATCCCAGCTGCTCTCCATCGGTTCTGCAGCCTGCTAGGGCTCACTTGCGATTCTGTGACCCCTGGGGTCATGACGCTGGAAGAGCTGCTCTGTGTGCAGGAAGGAGGGGGAGCGGCCGTGGAGAAGCAGAGCTGGAGAAGGCCTTCAAGAACGCCACCAGTGGGCATTTAACCACTTCCCGACCGCCTAACGCACAGGGGCGGCCGGGAAGTGGAGCCCTGAAGGACCGGCTCACCCACAGAGGCGGCGGTCCTTCTAAGGGCATGGGCGGAGCGATCGCATCATCCGTGACGCGATCCGGCGCCTGTCACCGCTCGCCCGCCGCAATATCCCGCCGGCTATACGGAAGCGCCGGCGGGATGTTAACCCCGCGATCGCCGCATACAAAGTGTATAATACACTTTGTAATGTTTACAAAGTGTATTATACAGGCTGCCTCCTGCCCTGGTGGTCCCAGTGTCCGAGGGACCACCAGGGCAGGCTGCAGCCACCCTAGTCTGCACCCAAGCACACTGATTTCTCCCCCCCCTGCCCCAGATCGCCCACAGCACCCATCAGACCCCCCCCTGCCCACCCCCCAGACCCCTGTTTGCACACAATCACCCCCCTAATCACCCATCAATCACTCCCTGTCACTATCTGTCAACGCTATTTTTTTTTATCCCCCCCCCCCCTGCTCCCTGCCCCCTCCTGATCACCCCCCACCCCTCAGATTCTCCCCAGACCCCCCCCCCCAGACCACCCCCCCCCTGTTTACTGTATGCATCTATCCCCCTGATCACCTGTCAATCACCTGTCAATCACCCGTCAATCACCCCCTGTCACTGCCACCCATCAATCAGCCCCTAACCTGCCCCTTGCGGGCAATCTGATCACCCCCCCACACCAATAGATCGCCCGCAGATCCGACATCAGATCACCTCCCAAATCCATTGTTTACATCTATTCTCTCCTCTAAACACCCACTAATTACCCATCAATCACCCATCAATCACCCCCTATCACCACCTGTCACTTTTACCTATCAGATCAGACCCTAATCTGCCCCTTGCGGGCACCCAATCACCCGCCCACACGCTCAGATTGCCCTCTGACCCCCCCTTATCAATTCACCAGTGCATTAATTACATCTGCTCTTCCCTGTAATAACCCACTGATCACCTGTCAATCACCTGCCAATCACCTATCACCCATCAATCACCCCCTGTCACCCCCTGTCACTGCCACCCATCAATCAGCCCCTAACCTGCCCCTTGCGGGCAATCTGATCACCCACCCACACCATTAGATTGCCCGCAAACCCGCCGTCAGATTACCTCCCAAATGTATCGTTTACATCTATTCTCTCCTCTAAACACCCACTAATTACCCATCAATCACCCCCTATCACCACCTGTCACTGTTACCCATCAGATCAGACCCTAATCTGCCCCTTGCGGGCACCCAATCACCCGCCTACACGCTCAGATTGCCCTCAGACCCCCCCTTATCAATTCGCCAGTGCAATATTTACATCTGTCCTTCCCTGTAATAACCCACTGATCACCTGTCAATCCCCTGCCAATCACCTATCACCCATCAATCACCCCCTGTCACTGCCACCCAACAATCAGCCCCTAACCTGCCCCTTGCGGGCAAACTGATCACCCACCCACACCAATAGATCGCCCGCAGATCCGACATCAGATCACCACCCAAGCGCAGTGTTTCCATCTATTCTCTCCTCTAAACACCCAGTAATTACCCATCAATCACCCATCAATCACCCCCTATCACCACCTGTCACTGTTACCCATCAGATCAGACCCTAATCTGCCCCTTGCGGGCACCCAATCGCCCGCCTACACGCTCAGATTGCCCTCAGACCCCCCCTTATCAATTCGCCAGTGCAATATTTACATCTGTTCTCCCCTGTAATAACCCACTGATTACCTGTCAATCACCTATCAATCACCCATCAATCACCCGCTGTCACTGCCACCCATCAATCACCCCCTGTCACTGCCACCCATCAATCACCCGCTGTCACTGCCACCCATCAATCAGCCCCTAACCTGCCCCTTGCGGGCAAACTGATCACCCACCCACACCAATAGATCGCCCGCAGATCCGACATCAGATCACCACCCAAGCGCAGTGTTTCCATCTATTCTCTACCCTAAACACCCACTAATTACCCATCAATCACCCCCTGTCACTGCTACCTCTCAGATTAGACCCCTATCTGCCCCTAGGGCACTCAATCACCCGCCCACACCCTCAGAATGCCCTCAGACCCCAGCCCTGATCACCTCGCCAGTGCATTGCTTGCATCTATTCCCCCTCTCTAATCACACCTTGAGACACCCATCAATCACCTCCTGTCACCCCCTAGCACACCTACCCATCAGATCAGGCCCCAATTTGCCCCGTGTGGGCTCCTGACCACTCGGCCAAACCCTCAGATCCCCCTCAGACCCCCTTCCGATCACCTCCCCAGTGCTTTGATTGCATCTATTTTCCCCTCTAACCACCCCCTGAGACACCCATCAATCACCTCCTGTCACCCCCCTAGCACTCCTATCCATCAGATCAGGCCCAATACAACCTGTCATCTAAAAGGCCACCCTGCTTATGACCGGTTCCACAAAATTCGCCCCCTCATAGACCACCTGTCATCAAAATTTGCAGATGCTTATACCCCTGAACAGTCATTTTGAGACATTTGGTTTCCAGACTACTCACGGTTTTGGGCCTGTAAAATGCCAGGGCGGTATAGGAACCCCACAAGTGACCCCATTTTAGAAAAAAAGACACACCAAGGTATTCTGTTAGGTATATGACGAGTTCATAGAAGATTTTATTATTTGTCAAAAGTTAGCGGAAATTAATTTTTATTGTTTTTTTTCACAAAGTGTCATTTTTCACTAACTTGTGACAAAAAATAAAATCTTCTATGAACTCGCCATACACCTAACGGAATACCTTGGGGTGTCTTCTTTCTAAAATGGGGTCACTTGTGGGGTTCCTATACTGCCCTGGCATTTTAGGGGCCCTAAACCACGAGGAGTAGTCTAGAAAACAAATGCTTCAAAATGACCTGTGAATAGGACGTTGGGCCCCTTAGCGCACCTAGGCTGCAAAAAAGTGTCACACATGTGGTACCGCCGTACTCAGGAAAAGTAGTATAATGTGTTTTGGGGTGTATTTTTACACATACCCATGCTGGGTGGGAGAAATTTCTATGTAAATGGACAATTGTGTGTAAAAAAATCAAACAATTGTCATTTACAGAGATATTTCTCCCACTTAGCATGGGTATGTGTAAAAATACACCCCAAAACGCATTATACTACTTCTCCTGAGTACGGCGGTACCACATGTGTGGCACTTTTTTACACCCTAAGTACGCTAAGGGGCCCAAAGTCCAATGAGTACCTTTATGATTTCACAGGTCATTTTGCGACATTTGGTTTCAAGACTACTCCTCACGGTTTAGGGCCCCTAAAATGCTAGGGTAGTATAGGAACCCCACAAATGACCCCATTCTAGAAAGAAGAAACCCAAAGGTATCCCGTACGGAGTATGGTGAGTTCATAGAAGATTTTATTTTTTGTCACAAGTTAGCGGAAAATGAAACTTTGTGAAAAAAAACAATTAAAATCAATTTCCGCTAACTTCTGACAAAAAAATAAAAACTTCTATGAACTCACCATACTCCTAATGGAATACCTTGGGGTGTCTTCTTTCTAAAATGGGGTCATTAGTGGGGTTCCTATACTGCCCTGGCATTTTAGGGGCCCTAAACCGTGAGGAGTAGTCTTGAAACAAAAATGACCTGTGAAATCCTAAAGGTACTCATTGGACTTTGGGCCCCTTAGTGCAGTTAGGGTGCAAAAAAGTGCCACACATGTGGTATCGCCGTACTCGGGAGAAGTAGTATAATGTGTTTTGGGGTGTATTTTTACACATACCCATGCTGGGTGGGAGAAATACCTCTGTAAATGACAATCTTTTGATTTTTTTACACACAATTGTCCATTTACAGAGGTATTTCTCCCACCCAGCATGGGTATGTGTAAAAGTACACCCCAAAACACATTGTACTACTTCTCCCGAGTATGGCGATACCACATGTGTGGCACTTTTTTGCACCGTAACTGCGCTAAAGGGCCCAAAGTCCAATGAGTACCTTTAGGATTTCACAGGTCATTTTGAGAAATTTCGTTTCAAGACTACTCCTCACGGTTTAGGGCCCCTAAAATGCCAGGGCAGTATAGGAACCCCACAAATGACCCCATTTTAGAAAGAAGACACCCCAAGGTATTCCGTTAGGAGTATGGCGAGTTCATAGAAGATTTTATTTTTTGTCAAAAGTTAGCGGAAATTGATTTTAATTGTGTTTTTTCACAAAGTGTCATTTTCCGCTAACTTTTGACAAAAAATAAAATCTTCTATGAACTCACCATACTCCTAACGGAATACCTTGGGGTGTCTTCTTTCTAAAATGGGGTCATTTGTGGGGTTCCTATACTGCCCTGGCATTTTAGGGGCCCTAAACCGTGAGGAGTAGTCTTGAAACGAAATTTCTCAAAATGACCTGTGAAATCCTAAAGGTACTCATTGGACTTTGGGCCCTTTAGCGCAGTTACGGTGCAAAAAAGTGCCACACATGTGGTATCGCCGTACTCAGGAGAAGTAGTATAATGTGTTTTGTGGTGTATTTTTACACATACCCATGCTGAGTGGGAGAAAGATCTCTGTAAATGGACAATTGTGTGTAAAAAAAATTAACAAATTGTCATTTACAGAGATATTTCTCCCACCCAGCATGGGTATGTGTAAAAATACACCCCAAAACACATTATACTACTTCTCCTGAGTACGGCAATACCACATGTGTGGCACTTTTTTGCAGCCTAACTGCGCTAAGGGGTCCAAAGTCCAATGAGCACCTTTAGGCTTTACAGGGGTGCTTACAATTTAGCACCCCCCAAAATGTCAGGACAGTAAACACACCCCACAAATGACCCCATTTTGGAAAGTAGACCCTTCAAGGTATTCAGAGAGGGGCATGGTGAGTCCGTGGCAGATTTCGTTTTTTTTTGTCGCAAGTTAGAAGAAATGGAAACTTTTTTTTTTTTTTTCTCACAAAGTGTCATTTTCCGCTTACTTGTGACAAAAAAATAATATCTTCTATGAACTCACTATGCCTCCCAGTGAATACTTTGGGATGTCTTCTTTCCAAAATGGGGTCATTTGGGGGGTATTTATACTATCCTGGAATTCTAGCCCCTCATGAAACATGACAGGGGGTCAGAAAAGTCAGAGATGCTTGAAAATGGGAAAATTCACTTTTTGCACCATAGTTTGTAAACGCTATAACTTTTACCCAAACCAATAAATATACACTGAATGGGTTTTTTTTAATCAAAAACATGTTTGTCCACATTTTTCGCGCCGCATGTATACAGAAATTTTACTTTATTTGAAAAATGTCAGCACAGAAAGTTAAAAAAATCATTTTTTTGCCAAAATTCATGTCTTTTTTGATGAATATAATAAAAAGTAAAAATCGCAGGAGCAATCAAATAGCACCAAAAGAAAGCTTTATTAGTGACAAGAAAAGGAGCCAAAATTCATTTAGGTGGTAGGTTGTATGAGCGAGCAATAAACCGTGAAAGCTGCAGTGGTCTGAATGGAAAAAAAGTGGCCGGTCCTTAAGGGGTAGAAAGCCCTAGGTCCTCAAGTGGTTAAGCAGGAAATATCTCTCCTCCCTTCCCCTCAAGATTGGCGACAATCACATGTTGCCACCTTCGGGGGGTGCAGCAGGCGGGGGGCAGAGAGCGATGCGGAGGGGACACAGAGACATGTCATGCAGCAGGGAACATGCCTGTGTCCCATCTGCAACCAGACCCTCCTCCCTGCACCACCTCGGATACACTTTAAAGGCACGTACACATGCCGGATTCCAGTAAACAGCGGCCGTTTTAGCGACAGTTTCTGTGTGTACAGTCTGTCGGAAGCAGATCTGTCAAAACCAGTGTTATCAGCCTGCCCACACAATGTACACACAAGAAAACTGTCGCTACAACAGCCGCCCCGCGGGCGGGTCTGACGACCTGTCATTTGAATAAATGAGGAGTGTGTACGCGCCTTAAGGTGCCCATTAACGTTATAATTTTTAGTGAACGTTCGTATTTTTGATCAGATAATTCCAAATCGCATTGTGTGAACACAGAGAAGCTGAAAGACCCAATCAATCCTGAATGAACACATCAATTGTTTCCTAAAGAAACAATCGTTCGGCATGGTGGATATTTTCATGGAGATGATCATAAGTGTTAGAGATGTAATCGCAAGTTGGATTCTTTAGTGGTATAGATGGATTAAATATGATTTTTTTTTTTAATCTGAATGATCTTATAGGAGTATGTATGTACTCCCCGTGGGTGGAGAACATACTCCCCACATCACAAAAAAAAACATACAGATAAGCTACCCCCTAAATTGGCCCTAGTCTATGTTGGACATATTACCATATTACGGATTAGACTGTGAGCTCCTCTGAAGGACAGTTAGTGACATGACTATGTACTCTGTAAAGCACTGCAAAAGATGTCAGCGCTATATAATTACTAAATACTAATAAAAAAATTGTTCACTAAAAATTGTACCGTTCATGGGCACCTTTACTTTTATAATAACATTTAATTTTTGATTTCTGCCCTTAAAGCAGGACAGTCAGCCATACAATCCCAGGAAAAAAACACATATACAAGTTGATAAATACTTGTTCTACTTACATAACATATGCATTGTACTGTCCACGTTTTGATTTCAGTGAATTTTATATAGTAAATAAAGAAAAAACTGCTCCAGGCATTTCACATCTTTACTGCCTCTGACTAAAGCCAATCCTGATGTAATTTCCTCCCTTTTCTCCTAGAAAATGCACTGTCATATCTAGCTTGCCTTGTAAACACATATGAGCACAACAGATATTGTATTTCAGAAGCATCTACAGAGAGGTGAGGTGTACTTCCCTTCTCAGCCTCGTGTCACACTAAACTGCCCTCAGCCAATCAGTGAGGAGAAGGAATGTGGGAGGGGAGATAACAAGCTTCCCTCTTCTCTGCAATGTACCATAACAGTGCCAGATATAATTTATTACAACAGAAACATTTTTGATTACATTGGAATGCTTCCACAATCATCTGAGGGCTGGTCACGATTTGAGAAAGGACCTATATGGCCCGAAATGCCTGTGCGTCATCATATAGCACAGACCCACAGATGAACTTTTTTTCTGCTGCTATGCTGCAATTTTAATGACCTATAATAAATAAACCTTTTAGATGGTGCGAATCATATGGAGTGGTTTGTTTCAATGTCTACAACATAGCAAATAAAGAAAATAGTATGTGTGGATGTTTAATGTTTTTCCTTTTTTTTTTATTTTTCTTTACCCAAGAACAATTTGGTAATTGTGAAATGAAATGGTCCAGTTAGATTTTATTTATGCACAACACAAGCACCCCAACTAATCCACAAAACTTTGGGTAACATACATCCGCCAGCTATTATCCACTACACCAATGTGTCAATGGTCATGGCTTTATATATAGAATTTCTACACATTACAAATACCCCTATAGTTAATACAGATTTTAGGTCGTAGCATTTCACCTTAATGTGAAGCGGTCTGCCAAGCATTCAACTTTCAGGTGAGAAAAAATGAACTTTCTTTATTATTCCTGCGCTGTCTGAAATTAAATTTTAAATGTCTGCAAAGGAAGCCAGATGGACGTGGCCTCATTTAGCTTTCACACTCCCTAACAGTTTAATTGAACCCTGTAAAGACTGTTACATTTTTTTCCCTTTCTCCGTAACCTTTGAAGAACACTGAATATACCACTGCAGACGAGGCAGCCTTGTAAAGCCACACCATTTTTAGTGACCGCAAAAGGCCTGAGATAAATTGTAGGATTTAAAAAAAAAATGAAATAAAGTTGGTGCGTTAATTTAATCTAAATCTCAGTACTATCAATCAAAATTTAATCTGCGCTGGTGGAAACGTTACTCCTTGAGAACAGTAATCAGTTTGCCTAATGGCAAATAAAACTTTTCTGCCTATTAAGTAGTGTATAAAGTTTCATACTCTAATTTACAGAGGGCCTGTAAAAGCACAGGCTCAGAAAAGGATAAAAAAAAAAATCATACTGCACAAAACTGACCTAGTCTAAGAGAAGCAGGTGAGTGTTGTACCATGTTAGCCATCAGTAGAAGCAAGAGGTTTTTAATCAGGATGATACCATATTTATTGGCTAACTTAAAATAAAAAGTCAGCTTTTGGCTAATAAGCCTTCTTCAGACTCCGTGTAACTGTAGTGATCCAAGATCTGAAACTGCATCACCTTCCACTGTTTACATATAGAAGTTCACATTTTTTTGTATGGCTTCTGCTTGGCCTCTGTGCTACCAGTGAAAAAAAAACCTCTTCCAAGTGTCTAGCTTACTCGGTAAGTACCGGTAATCTGGCACCCACCTATTCAGTGTTCAATAGTACAGTCTTTCACTTCACTAACCGTTTGACTCCAGCCCCACTTGATTAGGAACTAACTTTGGCTTGCAAAAATGTTCAGGGGACCCATCTCTGTCTAGAAACATTGGCTTCAATTCACTAAGCATTATCAGATTCGGCTGATTTTACCAAACATCTTGCCAAACGCCAATTCACTAAGTCCGCCTGCCCGGGATCACCTCCACCGGTGGTGATCCCAGGCTGGCGGCTGAGAGCGGAGCTGCGGCTTGGGACACATCAGCTGCAAGGGGCTGGAGGCAGCCCCAGGTAAGTAGATCGGGGGTAGGGGAAATTGCTTGCTGATTCCTGTAAAGCCACGTCTTCTTAATGCATCTGCCTGGGATGAAGTGATGCATCCCTTGTGCAAATTAAGAAAAACAAAAAAAGAAGCAGAAAGAAACTGCTCATGTTTTGAGGCAACTATGCACCTATGCACAACACTCACTATAAAATCCTGTCAGTCCTCCATATTTTTACCACAGTGTTGGCATCATCAGCAAGATTGAAGTTTCCATGCTAGTAAGAAAAATTGCCACAGATAAGTTATAGGATAGAAAAGACAGTGGAAACATACCATGGTAAGCATGTTTGTTACTTTAAGATGCAGATAATCTCGCATTTAATTGAAGTGTTCTTTAAAGGGAACCTAAAGTAAACAGGGAAAAAAAGTGTTTCACTTACCTGGGGCTTCCACCAGCCCCCTGCAGCCATCCTGTGCCTGCGCCATCCTGGAATGAACCTCCGGTCCGGCGCAGTGGCTTAGTTTCGATTCCAGTGACAGAGCCAGTCCTGGCCACTGCGCCTCCATGGCCCTGGTGGCTTGCGTCCTCAATCATGTTCCAGGTGCCGGGAACGTTCTGCGCATGCGCAGTAGGAGATTTTCCTGCATGCATGACTGCAGTCTGTAATGCTTATAAGTTTATTCAGCTCCCATACTGACAGATCATGACCTATTAAACTTCTGCTCTAATTCACACAGCAGCTCTATGACACCTCATGAGTTATCAGCTAGAGCTGCAGCCCAACTGGCTGGGAAACTGCTATTTACAGCCCTGGAGTATTATCCAATAAAGAAAGAGGGACACGGGCAAGGTCTGGGTAGGGTTTGGACTATTTGTTCACACATTCATGTCACCATTTTAAATGTCATGTCATGGTCACTTTAAACATATGGTGACCAAACACTTGAATGGATAAAGAATCAAATGTGTTAAAACCTTATTTCCTTTGCATGCAATGTATATTTCTATTTCCACGATTTTGACTCCACTTATCAAACCACCTTTAGCACCTTGGAAATGGTGACAAAAGAGCAACTGATTTGTTCTCCAACTTTTATGGAGAAAAACACATCCTATTGAACTTTTAGAACTTTTTTTCCAAAAGTGGTGAATTTTCAATTATTATAAATTTCCTTCAAAAACAGCAATATATTTCTACTTGATTGTATTTTATAATTGAGATTTCCCCAAAAGAAGCAGAGACACGTATTTAATTTTATTTTAGTTATATGAGGTCTGTCAATAATCAAATATTGTTGTACTTCTCAGGGGACGGTACAGTCCTCACTCTTCATATTAAACCGTTGGTGACATCGTTTAACACGACTGAATGAATTTAGCTCAAAATTCTGCTGACAGAGGACAAGTGGCAACCATCTGTCAGTAATTACTTCCAGTGGTCGTCAAGAAAAACACCACACTGAGCAATTTAGCTTGACTGGAAACGACTTAGGATGATGTTGAATGAGCAGAAGGAAAAAAAATGGCTTCTGTAGCACCAAGGGGCCTTGTTACCCTCTCTCTACATGGACTGTGAACTGTGTTGTATTTGTCACCTTGATTTAATGTAAGGAATGGGTTTGAAAGCTCAGCAGGTTTTCAGAAGAGGTGAGGGGAGAGCAGGTTCCTGACTGGCCTCTGATAGGATTAGGCCATAAATTCTCAGAGGCCGCTGAGAGAAGACATCTGTTCAGTTTGTGCCATCAATCCTGTCCCCAACACATAAGATTTATGCTGCAAAAGGATACAGTCAAGGTTTTTAAAGTCAGGATGGCAACAGTGCTCAAAAACTGAACGAAAGGCGGAAGGAAACAGGAAAGTCATGAAGATCCTGCAAAGGTTACATTATCATACAGTTATGTTTGTTTACCCTTAGGGCCCGTTTCCACTAGGAGCGGTGCGATGTGGCTACATAAGGCTCGTACACACGACGTACTAAAGGCAACGACGGGTCTGTCGTCACCTCCCGCTGGGCGGATTTTCAGCAGACAGTACAGCGTGTGTACAGTCTGTCGGCAGACTGATAAGGCTGTTTCTGAACGATCTGCCAGGGGGATAGTTCAGAAACAGCCTTATCAGTCCGCGACAGACTGTACACATGCTGTACTGTCTGCTGAAAACCAGCCCAGCGGGAGGTGACGACGGACCCATCGTTGCCTTTAGTACGGTGTGTTTACGAGCTTACAGCCGCATAGCACCGCGGGTGTCCTGAAACACATGCACGGCAATGGAACAGTTTCCACTGGGTGCATGTTGTGCGGAGCGGTGCGGAGCATGCTGCAAATTCTCGCATGCCCGCATCCGCCCACAGCCGCGTCCCATCTCCTCCAATACACTTCCGCATTGGGAGATGCGGCCGGCGGCGGAAGTGATGCGATGCGGCTAGGTAGCTGCATTCGCATTACTTAATAGTGGAAATGGGCCCTTAAACTTGCAGCATACTGCTGCTTTCACCTTGTTAGTTACATTGTTACAACTTATACACCGGGGAACGCATGTCTGGTTTCAACCGTTTGTTTAACAACATATTAAAAGAAAGGAGGAAGAGTGGAGGAAAATATAACAGGTTTTAAAAGAAATAATTGTCTAAAGCTGAACTATGGTGAAAAACTAAAATCAACTGGATATGGAGGCTGCCATATGTATTTCCTTTTCAACAATACCAGTTGCCTGGCTTCCTGTTGATCTCTTTGGCTGCTGTAGTGTCTGAATAAAACAGAAGCATGCAGCAAATCTAGTCAAACTTCAGTCAGAAACATCTGATCTGTATGCTTGTTCAGGGTCTATGGCTGAAACTATTAGAGGGAGATGATCAGCAGGATAGCCATGCAACCAGTATTTCTTAAAAGGAAATCAATATGACAGCCTCCATATCCTTCTCACTTTAGTAGTACTTTAATCATATCCCCCTCATTAATCAGCCCATCCCTTGTTGCCCTAGCATCATGGTGAAAGTGGAGCTGAAGCCTAAAGGTGGCCACTAACAGTCTAATTTCTAGCAAAAAATCGTTAGAGCGATCAGAAATTCTGATCTGATTGGTTGCAAATAATCTCAATTGATGGGCACAATCGATTATGAAAAATAGTCGTCCGATTGGATTTTGGTCAAACCAAAATTTGGATTTTCTTGTTGGTTGTGATAGATAGGAAGCAAAGATTGGTTCGTTGATGGTGTAGTGAACAGTCAGAATTTCTGATCGCTGAAAGGATTTTTTTCTAGAAATTGGACCATTCGTGACCACCTTAAGATAACTCCATCAAGATGGTTGCTGCATCCTTCCCCTATGAGGAATAGGAATTATGGGTAAGGAGAGTGGCTGAAGTGAGAATGTCATTAAAGAGAAACCGTAACCAAGAATTGAACTTCATCCCAATCAGTAGCTGATATCCCCTTTCCCATGAAAAATCTTTTCCTTTTTTTAAAATGGATCATCAGGGGGCTCTGTGTGGCTGATTTTGTGGTGAAACCCCTCCCACAGTGTGATGTCAGCGCCTCAAAGGACTGAGGTACTGACATAACACTGTGGGAGCCTTGTTGCATTGTGGGAAATAACAACTGTTTACAACTGCCAAAAAAAGCAAGCAGCATCCCCTTCCAGTGACATTACCTGCCAGCAGTAAAAATGTCACCATGTGATAAATGTCAATGTAAATCAGGGTGAGGTGAGAGTTTATAATGAGCAAACCCTGACTAAATCATTTATACATAATTATTGTAAAAATGTAAGCACTTTTTTACTACATTATTTTCACTGGAGTTCCTCTTTAACAGAATTATCGCCACCACTGACCAGTATATGCCACCACTGAAATAACTGTACCAAGTATTGGGGTGGGAGGCAACTAACGTCACATTGGGCAGTCTGGTCATTCACTATCAAAAAACAAGAAAGAGATAGAAGTATCGTGTTTTCTCGCTACAGGTAATTTATTTCCTCAAAATGTTAGCAGTCCGAGTTGTGTGAAAATAGGAAAATTACATTACTTTGTCTGATAAGTAATATTTCCAAATAGATCTCAAGAAATCTAAGCATGGTGCTAACAAGCTATTATATGCTCTGTGTAGCCAATGTAACCATTTAGGAAGAGAACAGCAAACAGAAGGATCTATGCAACACATACTGTACTGGGGTCATGGCTGCAAATATACATTTTCTGGCAACTACAGAAAACACATACCCCTTGCAAACTTAAAGAGACACTGAAGCGAAAAAAAAATGATGATATTATGATTTGTATGTGTAGCACAGCTAAGAAATAAAACATTAAGATCAGATACATCAGTGTAATTGTTTCCAGTACAGGAAGAGTTGAGAAACTCCAGTTGTTATCTCTATGCAAACAAGCCATTAAGCTCTCTGACTAAGTTAGTCCTGGAGAGGGCTGTTATCTGACTTTTATTATCTCAACTGTTCCTGGACTATTTACTTTTCCTCTGCTAGAGGAGAGGTCATTACTTCACAGACTGCTCTGAAAGACTCATTTTGAATGCTGAGTATTGTGTAATCTGCACATATTATAGAATGATGCAATGTTAGAAAAAACACTATATACCTGAAAATAAAAGTATGAGAATATTTTCTTTTCTGCTAATCTTCTAGTAATTATTCATAGTACACAACCAATTCACTATATCATATTTTTTTTTTCGCTTCAGTGTCTCTTTAAAGAGACTCTGTAACAAAATGTTCAACCTTATTTCTTCTATACTATAAGTTCCTACACCTGTTCTAATGTGGTCTGGATTACTGCAGCCTTTTCTCGCTATAGTACAGTCTCTGTAATATATCTAATCTTTTCTTTGTCAAGCTTTGTCGATCCAAGGAGGAATGGGCTGCCTCTGTTGTAATGAATACAAGTTATGCATGTCCTCTGCACACCCCCTCCAGGCTCAGTGTACTTTGTTTATTATTCCTCACAGACAGCGTCCCTGCTCTCTAGGTTTCAGCTTGTCAAATCAAATCAAATATAGCTTTATTGGCATGACCAAGATTCATACAGGTAATGCCAAAGCAAGGGGAAAAGGGGGAACATGGAAGGGGGTGAGGTAGGGGGAAAATGGCTAAGCAGTCTGTGGACATTTTTAGGTTTACAGTTTCGTTATACTCCTCTCAGTCTGTGGCATGCTGTGACATAGTTGTCACTGTGGATTCCTCTTCTCACAGTAAGATATATGTTTTTCTCTCATCTTCTAATGTAACAAAGTCTGGGAATAGCTCCAACAATTTCTTAAAGTAAGTGTCCCTGGTTGCAGTATATTTGGGGCAGTGCAGCAGGAAGTGGCTTTCATCCTAAAGGGTTTTCTGCTCAGAGTGTTGGCATAGTCTCTCCTCCCTGGGTTTGTACGTCTGTGTCTCTATTTCGTGGTTGTGAGCACTCAATCTGTAGACACTCAGGATTTTCCTCTCTTGAGAGGTTTGGAGCTTTTCCAGGTATGGGGCCATTTTATATTCTCTTTGTAGAGACTGGTATATGGCTAGCTTTTGTGACTGTTTTATTTAATTCCTCCATTTTTCCACATAGTCCTCTTTGCTCTTGACTGTGGTGTGTTTTATCTGGACTCTTGTTATGACCTGTGGGTCGGGGGTTGGAGGGAGTATAGAGCTGACCACTACTTTCAGTGCACATGGCTTTTCTTGGTCTTCATTGTGCAGCATGGCTTTGTAGT